>NW_027505696.1:0-139070 GCF_021521415.1 Bidens hawaiensis | reverse complement strand
ACAAATGATCCTAAAGAATGGCTCATAAACGAGCAGCGGCGTCTAATGGACAAGTACAATGAGATGGTCAAACAAAAAAAGCTAGCCGACTTAACACAAAGGCAAGCGCTTGATAAGCAAACTGTTCATGGAACAAAAAGGCAGCGCGCGCCGGAAGAAGGACATTCTGTTCACACTGCACACACTGAGTTCAGTGATGAGGAAGTGCACAGCATGAGGAAGACGCGAGATACTCATGCAGGAGGCTCACAGCTCCGCGCGCCTGTGAACATGGCGCCTGGAGCCAGAGCCGATCTGGATCTGCACATGCCGTACAGCCCACCAGTTAGAGGGCAAGTGGACGTAACCACACCGTATAGACCAGCCATCTTGGTGAAACATTCAAAGTTCACTGCGCGCATCGCGCAGGCTCCCATCCAGCACAAAACCAAGATGCCAAGTGGTTTGGGTAAATATGACGGCACAACAGATCCAGACGATTTCTTGCAAGGTTTTTACAACACGGGAAACCTAGAGAGCTGGACGATGCCAACATGGTGTCACATGTTTGCTCGTTGCCTCACGGGCGCGGCGCGTGTCTGGTTCGAGAGCTTGCCGACTGGGCAAATTGATGGGTTCGAGGAACTATTGGAAAAGTTCCAAGCCCACTTCGTACAGCAGCGCAGACAACGCGCCAGAGGAATGGATTCTCAACCCAAAATTCCCGGAGCAGAAAATCACAATTGGCGCAACGATATCAGACGACACGAGGTTGAGAATGAAAAGGTTGCTCACAGCATATATGTCGGTCTTCGCGTGGCAACACTCTGATATGACTGGGGTTCCGCGAGACCTGGCGCAGCATTCTCTCAACACCTTCAAGTCTGTAGAGCCAATTGCTCAAAAGAAGAGAGTCATGGGGGATGAGAAAGCGAGGGCCATGAATGAGCAGGTTGAGGATTTACTGCGCGCAAACATCATCCGCCCGATACGATACCAGACGTGGGTAGCCAATCCTGTGATGGTAAAGAAAAGTAACGGGTCGTGGAGGATGTGCATTGACTTCAAGGACCTCAACAAAGCGTGCCCAAAAGATTGTTACCCCCCTCCCAAACATCGATGCAAAGGTGGACTCCGTGGCGCCATTCAAACTCAAATGTTTCCTGGATGCCTACAAAGGCTATCACCAGATTCAAATGGCACCACAAGATGAGGACAAGACCGCCTTCAGAACCGACAAGGGTGTTTTTTGCTACACAAAAATGCTCTTTGGTTTGAAGAATGCGGGCGCCACCTACCAAAGACTTATGGATGTCGTTTTCAGCGAGCAAATCGGAAGAAACCTAGAAGTCTATGTGGATGATTTGGTGATCAAGAGCAGGGAGGAAAAGCAAATGCTCAAAGACATCGAAGAAACCCTTGGGCGCCTAAAGGAAGTTAACATGAAGCTCAATCCGAGCAAATGTACTTTCGGCGTACTAGAGGGAAAATTTCTAGGTGTAATGGTCGAAAGGATGGTTTCAAGGTGAACCCTGAGAAGGTGGAGGCCATCCTTGATATGCCCTCGCCATCCACCATGAAAGAAGTCCAGAAGCTGAATGGTAGATTGGTTTCAATCAACAGGTTCCTAGCGAACCATGCAAGCAAATCTACCCCGTTTGTCAACACATTGAGGAATTGCTTAAAGAAAAGCCAATTCAAATGGACTCCTGAGGCCGAGCAAGCTTTCAGGGAGATAAAAGAATGTTTGATAAATCTACCCGCACTCACAGCTCCTCTTCCTGGTGAAACTTTGACATTATACCTATCAGCAGGAGAGCGCGCCATCGGCGCAGTATTATTGGTGGATCGCAAGGGAATCCAAACGCCAATATACTATGTGAGTCGGGTGCTGACAGATCCTGAGACGCGCTACTCCATCATGGAAAAGTTAGTTTTATCACTAACACACGCGTCGCGCAAGCTTCATAGATATTTCAATGGTCATCCCATTGAAGTTCTGACTGGTTACAACATCCAGCAAGTTTTGCGGCGCCCCACGCTCTCAGGAAGGCTGACAAAGTGGGCGCTGGAATTAGGCGAGCACACGATCGCCTATAAGCCCCGTCCAGCAATAAAGGGACAAGTCTTGGCTGATTTCATTGCAGAAGTCCCAAAAGGAAAAATTGAAGAGGCTCAGCGCGAGGTAGACCCTCCGCGAGCCAATGATGAAGAGGTATGTACCCGCCTCAACACCGAGCAAGGCGGGTCAACCCACAAGATATAGACAAGAAGCTTGAAATCAAGACATTATGAAGGCACAAAGCCAAAACCTACGCGCATGGCGCATATCACATATGCTCACGCATATCACATATGTTCATGCATCACATGCTCAGGCATCATATGCCCAGGCACCACACATGCTCAGGCATCATATGCCCAGGCACCACACATGCTCAGGCATCATATGCCCAGGCACACATATGCTCACGCATATCACATATGCGCGTGGCGCATCAGCGCGCGGCGCATATCACATCTGCGCATGAAATATCTGCGCGTGAGAATAAAGAGAAGACCTCGCGCTGAGTAAAATGGCATCAACCAGTTTTGATCACTTTGGCAAAGATGTCAGGGTAGAAGTTATGAGCAACCCGTCGGTGGTTGCGAAGTCTGTCCTGGTAACTCATACAACCCCTTCATCATGGATAACTCCAATAATGGAATTCTTGAAGGAGGGAAAGGTACCAGATGATCGCGCACAAGCAAGGAAGATAAGACACAAGGCGCAGAACTATGAGCTGCTTGATGGTACATTATACCGACGCTCTTATCTTGGGCCGCTCATGAAATGCCTAGATGCTGAGAAAGCAAGCTATGTGATCAGAGAGATACATGAAGGAATCTGTGGAATACATGCTGGCCCGCGCATGGTGGTTGCCAAGGCAATGAGCGCAGGTTACTATTGGCCTGGCATGTACTTGGACGCTCTAAAAGAGATCCAAAAATGCAAAGCATGTCAGAGCTATGCGCCAAACACCATGCGGCCAAAGAACAACTTGATTCCGGTGACCTCCGCATGGCCTTTCCACAAATGGGCAATCGATATTGTGGGTCCCCTACCGCAAGCGCCTGGGCGAGTAAAATTTTTGGTAGTGGCAGTAGACTATTTTACAAAATGGGTCGAAGCCAAGCGACTAGCAAAAATCACAGCCGAAGCGATGAAGCAGTTTATCTGGAGCCACATCATATGCCGTTTTGGCTTGCCCATGGAAATTGTGAGCGATAATGGCAAGCAATTCACTGACAAGAAGATATCCAGCTGGCTCAAGGAATTGCGCATCAACCAAATTTTCACTTCAGTTTATCACCCTCAGGGGAATGGACAAGTGGAACGCGCTAACGAAAGCTTGCTGAATGGACTGAAGAAAAGGTTAGAGGGAGAATCCCATTCTTGGGTTGAAGAGCTACCTAATGTCCTGTGGGCACACAGGACATTAAGCAAAACCAGCAATGGCGAATCCCCGTTCAGCCTAACCTATGGAACAGAGGCAATGATTCCAGCAGAAATTGGATGCCCATCCCATAGAGTGCTCATGATGAACAAGATTGATAACGAGCGCGAACGGAGGTTGGATCTCAACTTACTTGAAGGGCGCAGAGAGGCGGCTATCATCAGTGAAGCCAAGTACAAGAAAAAGCTGGAAAAATATTACAACCAGCGCGTGAAAGAATGCCACTTCAAGAAAAATGATTTTGTCCTTCGAAACAACGAAGCTAGCCGCGCGATACCCCCGGGAAAAATGTCCCCCAATTGGGAGGGACCTTATCAAGTCTCGGAAGAATTGGGAAAAGGCGCATACGCTTTAAAAGATTTGAATGGAAAGAAGATCCCGCGCATGGAACGCGGCACAACTTAGAAAATGTTTCATGTAAAAATGTCAAGTTTGTAATCAAGGCTTTTTAAGCCATTATGAATAATGATACGCGCTATCTTCTCTTAATGTGGATTCTATTACCTTTTTGCATACATGTTTCACACTTCCCTTTATTAGTTTTGAGCAATATGACAACATTGTATTGACATCAAAACGAATTAAAAACGAAGTAAAACATACATGCGCGAGCTTCAAGCTCAAACGCGTTAACGAGTCTTAACTCTAAAACGTCAGGGCCTTAGCCCAATTCTATTACCTTTTGCATACATGTTTCACACTTCCCTTTATTAATTTTGAGCAATATGACAACACTATATTGACATCAAAACAAAATAAAACGAAGTAAAACATACATGCGCAAACGCGTTAAAGAGTCTTAACTCTAAAACGTCAGGGCCTTAGCCCAATAATGTGAGCCTTAGCTCAAACAACTCACAACATCCATCCTACATGCTGCGCAGCCTGACCATAAAATACCTAAACACAACTAAGGCAAGAGCAAACGCCAAAACATAGTTGTTAAGGTCTCAGGTCAAGGTCGCGTATAAAATTGTAATGGATATCTGAGTAACACATTGATGCGTAAGGCTAAAAAAAAATCATAATTCCATAAACGCGCGATAACGTCGCGCAAGAGAGGAATAATGAAAGCGCCAAGACACGTGTCAACATAATCAAGATATGGCAGAATCACTTACAATATGACAAGGGTTAAGTATAATAAATTCCTTACAACCTTGTTCTTATTCCAACGCGCAAGCATATCTTATATTCAACAAGCAAACATGCGATATAAAGAGATGAATGGGAATGCGCAAGATGCGAAGAAGGGAAAAACAGAATTTCATTCAAAAGCATTGAAATTTACAAGTTTACAAGATGAGATACAAACTACAAATAAAAAAAAAAAAACATGAAGGGCTTCTCAAGTCTCCACGTTGACATCAGCCTCTTCATCATCCTCATCATCGCCCTCGGCATCTGGCGCAGCCTGCTCCTCGTCGTCTCCAAACTGACCATAGTCAAGTTCTTCATCTTGAATGGAGTCTTCTATCATGACAGTGTCAGGAGCGGATCCTTTGGCCACGCCTGAGCCGCTAGCAACGCCAGCATTGGCCGCGCCATCATCGCCGCTTCCAGCCCCTTCGCACTCGTCAAGTAATTTCTTTAGCGCGACGAGATCAGGCTGGTCAGCAAGCGCGGATATCTGCAAATCATAAGCAAAAATATGAGTACAAAGATACTTGGAAAATAAATCAAGGTAATCTCATTAAAGTTAAAATACCTGCGCAAGGATGGGAATGGGAGTATTCATATACTTCTACCCCATCGCGGCCATGTCCGCGCAGGCAACGGAGCTCTGATAAGGGTACTCGGATGGGTTCTTCTTCAGCATGCCATATTCATAGCCATCCGTAAACCCTTCAGCTCGCCCCACCAAGCGCGCGGCAGCGTTGCAGTCCATCACAAGGGCCTGAAACTCGTCTGAGTATTTCATCGCAAAAGCGCAACGAGTCATGCCCTGTGAGATGAGCCAGTGGCGATCCTGCGCGAGGCCAGCAACAGACGTCTCGAGGGCAGGAACCTGAGAGTTTAATAACTCAACAGTTTCCTTAGTCTTTTTCAGCTCCTCTTTGTCGGACGCTGCTGCCGCCAAGATTTCTTCTTTTTCCGCCCGCGCAGCATCAAGTGCTTCCTGGCTAGACGCTGCCATCGCCAAGGCTTCATCCTTCTCGGCCTGCGCGGACGCCAGTTCCTTCTTCAGGCGCGCAACCTCACTCTCCAGTGAAGATTTTTCAGTGACAGACTGGACAAGAGCCTGGTCACGCGCCTCCGCCTCGAGCTCCAAGTCGCGCGCTCTGCGCGCGTACTTGGCAGCATCCGCCTCCGCCGCCTGCAGCTTCTCCCGTGCTGCCTGAAGCTCATGCCCGCGCTTCACGAAGGCGCTGTTGGCAATTGCTCTGTTCTCACTGAGCTCGGCTTGGAGCTTTTCAGCTCTCTCGCGAGCATCAGAAAGATGCCAAGCAGACACCTTAGCCTCTTGCTTGGCTTCCGCAAGAGCATCACGTATTTTTACGTAATCAGAGCGAAGCTCTTGGGAGGCAGCAAAGAAGGCCGACCCAGCAAACATATGGTCGTTGAGCAGGTCGTCGCGAGCGCGGTCCTCCTGGAACCTCCTTTCAGATGGAGGCACAGCATGAGCCCAGAATTCCGCACACACACCCATGGACTGAAAGGTGCTGTCTTCAGTTATATTCCATCTCGGGCGGTATATGTGATCGGCTTCCTGCAAAAAACAAAGAAATTATCTAAGTCATCAAAACATTAAGATGGAAGTCCGCGCAGCGGAGCAAAAAAGAACCTATACCTGCGGGGATGAAGCAGAAAAGTCAGCGCCAGCCCCACGAGAAGGCTCCGCCGCGAAACCTCGTGGCGCTGCAGGGCTGGCGCGGGCGTCGTAGGAGTCTTCAGCATGAACCTCCTCATCCTCCTCTGAAATAGGCCTCTTCTCCTGCGACCTAGAGTCAAAATCAGTCTCGCGAGGAGGGCTGTGCGCAGGAGGAGGTGAGGGAGGTCGCGACGCCGCCAGGTCGGCGCGCAAAACGGCCTCCTGCTCCTTAGTAATCCCAATGAGGGGAGATTCATCGCTTGCAGGAGCAGGAGCAGAGCCAGCGGCGCTGGCGCCGGCGCCAGGAGTGCCGCCAGAAGCTTGTACGCCAGCTACGGCTTCTATGAAAAAATCAAACAACAAGAAATGGTTACTGACTTGATCTAAAAGAAAGTCAGAAAATAAGAACGCAATACGTACCTTGGCGCAACTCCGTTCGCGAAGCAAACATCGCCATGAAGTCCATTCTACCCTTCTTTGAGGGTAAAACAGGGGACTTCGAAGCGACCTCCGACGCAGCCTCGGCATCTTGTTGCGCTGTCGCCGGCTCTTCAAACATTTGAGTGAGCAAAGATTCATTAGTAATTCTATCAGAATCGCGCTCATAGAACCATAAAGATAAGCAAAAGATAAGGAAAGTATACCTGTCGAGGGCGCAACACCGCTTCCCTTTTCCGCCGCGGGAAGGGAGGAGGTAGCGCCACCATACCTCAAGTGGACAGGAGGTCTGCCCACTTTTTGAGGCAGGGAAGCCAAGGAAACCCTGGTGGTAAACTCCTGGGTTTTCCCAAATCCCCCCGCCTGAGTAGGAGGATCCTGAACAACAGGGGCAACATCTTTTTTCTGTTTCTTACTGGCCCCTGCGCCAGTTTTCCCCTTAGCTTTACGCTTTAGTTGGGGCGCCTCCTCCTCCTCCGCGAGCTCCAGCTCGTAGTTTTCGAGCGCATCTACAAACACACGCAACAGAATTGTTAGCAAAATTTGGAATTATAACGGAAAATGCATAAGTACAAAGGATTACCAGGCGCATCGTTGTCGAAGACAAACCCCAGATCAACAGGGATGAACATGTCATCAAAGCGATCGGGGAAACCAACCTCCCCAGCACCGAGCGCGACGGAGCCACCCTCCATATGCTCATCATATGCGGCATGGATATACTCCTTGGTGACTGCACAAAACAAGTCAAGTGATATCAGCAAAAAGAATTATATTCGCGCAGAAAAAAAGAAAAAAGCAATAAGATAAACTTACACAACCCGTCGACTTGGATAACGGGCTCAAGCGCGCTGTCCGCCCACCTCTTGCTCATACCAACCCCCACCAGCGCCTCCTCACAAATGTTCTTGGCGGGGGATGGTTCAGCGGTCAGCTTATTAACCCAGGCGCCAGTTGGGTTCTTGAGGACACCCACATCCGCTGGCGCAGAGGAAATCGAGCGCATGGTCATACGGATGGGGATCACACCAGCCCTTATATAAAAAAACCTCTCAGACCAGTCATGAAGGCTCTTGAATGAAACAGTGGAGCACTTCACCTTCTGACTGCGAGGAACGAAGGAGAACCAAGAATCTTGGATCTTGGGCTTATAAAAAAATTGAAAGCGCCGAGGGGTGGGCTCCTCGCGCTGGGATTTGCACATGAACTCAAAGTGAGTCATGCGCACAAGTCCAAACGGATGGACTTGGGATATATGAATCCCATAAAATTTAAGCACCGCACCCACAAACCTTGTCATCGGAAGACGAAGGTTGCAGTGGGTGAAAAAATGGCTATATAGGGATATATAGCCGGCAGGCGGGTCCGCCGCCGTTTGCCCGGCTGCAGGCAACATGCAGCCAAACAGGGGGGGAAAACCCTGAGAGGCGATGAGGCTGTCAAGATCCGCCTGCCTCAGTTTGCAGGGGATTTCATTCCACCTCTTCACGGCCTTGGTCCTCCCTACCTCCTCCGATGAGCCCTCAGCAGCCTTCTTCCCCTTGCCGGTCTTCTTCAATGTAGACATTACTAACGATTTTCTACGGCAATGGATGGGGGAGATTGTGTTGTCTGAGCTATCAGACATACAACTGTGACAACAAACAAACGATGATTCTGAACAACAGAAATCTGGAAGCAGAAGAAAAGTAATAGAATGAAAGAAAGAGCTCTGAATGATAAACAAGAAGATGAAGGATAAAAAAACTCTAAGGGCTGGCTTTTATAGGCCCAGGAGAGAGAAATATGGGTGCTGATCGGACTTCACGCGCCCCCACTCACAGGTGTAAGCCAACGCGAGCGCGACACGTGTCCCTGACACTGTGTGAGGGGACACGAAAAGAAACTCTACAGCTGTTGCCAGAGTTCACGCGCCGCCACTCGCAGGAATGACCAATGCGAGCGCGACACGTGTTCTTGACACTCTGTGAGGGGACACGAAAGGCAACTGTAGCACCTCGAGCACACGAAAGGTCTGACACGTCTCCATCACGTACATAGACGATTCGTTTTCAACCAAAAGGATAGAATTCCGCGCAATGACGAAAAATAAGAAGAAAAAGACAAAGCCCCTACTAATTAGAGCAAACTGTTAAGTCTAACATCTATCTTGCCTTGCTCGCGCGAGACAAGACACACATTAGACTGGGGGGGCTTGAAGAGGTATGTACCCGCCTCAACACCGAGCAAGGCGGGTCAACCCACAAGATATAGACAAGAAGCTTGAAATCAAGACATTATGAAGGCACAAAGCCAAAACCTACGCTCATGGCGCATATCACATATGCTCACGCATATCACATATGTTCATGCATCACATGCTCAGGCATCATATGCCCAGGCACCACACATGCTCAGGCATCATATGCCCAGGCACACATATGCTCACGCATATCACATATGCGCGTGGCGCATCAGCGCGCGGCGCATATCACATCTGCGCATGAAATATCTGCGCGTGAGAATAAAGAGAAGACCTCGCGCATCCTCAGGATTGGCGCATATCACACATGCACATAATCAACCTCATCCTTATCCAAATCAGGATTAGGGCAACCTTGATTGTGCACGTCAGACAACCTTCCAGAAGGTATCTTTTTAAGGAATAAGAATATGCTGATGTTGACAGCTGCCAAATGAAAGGTGGACAACTCAGCATGACACATGTGCTACCACGTGATTACAACCAATGAGAAAGCACCAGGTGTCCCAGAGGACACGTGGCGCAGAGCAATTGGAGGAGGCCAACAAGGCTGAGCCCAATCAGTGGAAACCCTAGCACTATAAATACAGCATCAACTCCACAAGGAAGCATGATCAGATATCACCTGACAACATACAATCACAGAGTATTCAGCTATTAAGCAATACACTCTAAATTCCTTACTCTCACATATTATTATCTTCTCCCACAAATACTTATTCTCACACCGGAGGGTTACCCCAAAGAGGACCCCTCTGTCCCTTTCTGAGGGGTAAGTTTACGGTGCTGTTCATTTTGTAGGTGGAAGAACACAGATCCAAGAGAAACCATCGGTGAAATAGCATAATCACACCCGAGGAAAGTAGATCGTCTACCAGTGAGCCGATCCACGTCTCTTCAGTCATGTTTTTAACTTGTTTATTTTCTCTTCCGCGCCCAGCTTTGCAACCACCCTGAGCACCAGCGCCCCGCCACCAATGGCGCCCCTTGGTGGTGTTGAGCGCCCAATGGCGCCGGCCAACTCAGCCAACCCCGCCCCATAGCGGGTAGCCTTATGATACATACTAATTCTATGTAACTTCTGGTCATTCTGTAGTGACAATTAGAAAAGATAAGAAGTCATGGTCCTTTGAGGAATTTTTGATTCTCTTCAAGGAAAAGGTACATGTTTCAAAGGCAGCAAATCCAGCTTTGTCTCTGGTAAAGAAATAAATAAAGAAGTTATTGTTGACGTGTTTTTTAATAATAATAACATACATACAATTTTCGATCAAATATATGAAATATTAAATACATGTTTAAAATTTATGTATAAATACACATTTAAACCAATTGGAATAGTGTTTTTAATAAAAAGACAAAACTTTTAAAACACTAAAGATTAAGAAGTTTTGAATTCAAGTTTTTTTTAGATGGAAGAAATTCACTATTAAAAAGAATACACTTTCAAATGATTTTGAAACTTTCATAAACTTTCATTTTTAGTAACTTTAATATAGTACTTAAAAAAATATTAAGTAGAGATATACGAGTGATGGAATATTTTGATTATTATATTTATATAGTATGTAAAAGTTTTGATACAATAATGCAAAAATAGACTTCAGAGAGAAACTAGTTATTTAATTGTTGTTCCAAAAAAGAAAAACTACTGTATTAATTTGTTTTTATATGCAGACATAACAATTTATAATTGGTCAATTGTCACAATTTAGGGAACGCATATAGGGTTAACACATGTCAATATTTTAATGGTTATGCCTTTTATGAAACCCTTCGCATATTTTATTGGTTAAAATGGTGAGTCCAATGATTGGTAATACACCAAAAATGGGTCAAGACCAACAAAGAAAAAGTGAAAGAATTAAAATGCAACCAAAGAAATTTCAGGACCACATTATGGGTGCCATGTCATCCATGACCTAAAAGAATTCTCTTAGCATATTTCTATATAATGTAATAATTAAGTGATCATGAGGTAGGCAATTTGTTAGATCTTATCACTCTATTATTCCCATCTATTTATTTATAATCTGTTCTTCCCACCCCCAATTCTCAGTTCTAAACAAACTCAATCTTTTGGTTATTTGTGTGAGTAGTTAATTACAAATTGGTGCTTTCATCGTTCCATTGCATCGATGGCAGATGGAACTCGAGCTCGAGTTATGGAGGACACAGTTAAAGGTGTCCAGGAGGAGCAACGGGCCATACAGAATGAATTGGATGGGGTTGTTACCCGCCATCGCATCTATCCAACAGTCCATTAATGAATTAATTAAACGCACACCGAGTCCGAGCGATCCGAAGAAATCCTTCGATTACACGTTCCCCGGTTCGTCGGACGGTGCCGGTTCTAGTATCCTCGGCCGCCACAAACCCGCGCCGGTGTATTTGGCCCGATTCAACGGCGACCATCCTGAACGATGGGTGGCTCAAGCAACGCGTTATTTTGAGTTCTATTCCATTTCAGATCTGGATCGATTGACTATTTCTTCTTTCTATTTGGATGAAGCCGCTGCCGATTGGTATGATTGGTTGCAACGTCATCACCGCGTCTCCACATGGAACGCCTTTACCGAGGCTGTTAAACGACGTTTCCGATCTAACGATCTCGAGAAACCAGAGGGTCAGTTAGCTAAACTTCACCAAACGACTACTGTAGCCGATTATCGTGCCCGATTTGAAGCTATCTCCAATCGCACTATGCCGTTACCGGAGGAATTTCTGATTAGTTGCTGGATTTCGGGTCTCCGGTAAGATATTAAGCAATCTGTCATTATTCACGGGCCTGTTACTTTGGAAGATGCAATGGATAAGTCCCACTTACATGAGCAACGTATCCAGTTTGAGAAGGGTCTTGGCCGGGTTACGTTGGGCTCATCTAAACCTTTATTACCAACTCCTAAATCGGCTTGTTCTGATGCTCCGATCACCGGAACGTTTCCAGGCAAACCATTGTCCTCTCCGACCACAGCGTCTAAGGTAGGGTTTCGTTGATTGACTCCGGCTGAAATTTCTCAGAAAAGATCTCAAGGCTTGTGCTATCGATGTGACGAAAAATATACATGGGACCATAAATGTAAGGCGACACCACAACTTCTTTTCTTCGATGAAGACTGTAACGATTCCGGCAAATTCAGGTATACCCTAGCCGGTATATACTATTTATGTGTTATTTAATAATGAATATATGAATTATAATGCGTTTATACGAGTATGTAAGATTCACTTTACGGATTATACTCGATTATACAGTTAATCGTATTGGAAATACGATTAGCCGATTAACGGTTATTGAAGCCCGAACGATCGGGGATTGCATTATAGACGAAATATATAATAATTAGTGATGTTTACGAAGTATTAGAGCTTTGGGATAAATGAATTAAAGCACAGAAAAAGGATCTTCGATTTAATGGTACGTCGGTACATTAAACGAAACCTTTAATACCAAACCGAGCAAGAGACGATCGATCAAGCCGAAAAAGATGCGCAATTATTAATAATATGATGTTTTAAGTTAATGAAAGTCATGGTTTAAGTTTTTGAAGTTTTTAAATCGGTTTTATATAAGTTTCATTTTTAAGCCGAAAAACGACCGTTTTAGCCTCGTTTTAAGCCGAATTAAACATTTAACCGAAAAACGAACTGAACCAGATTATCCAAAACATTATCCAGATTACAGAAATCTGAATATGTGGCTAGAAATGGAGAGGTGCGTCCCACCCCACCCCCCATTCATTTCCGATCGGCATAAGGGGGATCACCCCATTGCTTTGTTTTTTTTTAAAACACAAACATCAACAATCTTACTTTCCTCTCAAGATCATGATCTAAAACCGAGGTTTTGTAGCAAGAACAACGAGGTAAAGATCGAGTTATATTCGTTTTCATCTTCCTTTCTCGAGTTTTATTGCTAGAAAATGAGGTTTCAAGTGAAAAAGGGGTGAAAACCCGAGATGAAACCGATTCTTGCATAATCAAGTGATGTATACGGGTTATACAAAGGATCTTGGTCCAAGAAAGGAGTTAAACGAACCAAAAACGAATTTTTACGGTTAAATCTTTGTTTTTATATCATAACCGAAACCATGAAAGAAATGGCTTGATTGTTGGTGTAACTTGCTTGGTGTGGTGTTATTGTGCTTGTAGGTGTTGTATCTAGTTGTTAGCAAAGGCTAGAAAGCGAGATCCTTGCGGTTTGAAGCTAGAAACACAAGGTAGTTCGGTTTTTGTGTGATGTTTGTGATTTGGACAGATTGTGATATATTTAGATTTAGGTTACGGAATTTCACAGAGATGATCTACACATGGAAATATGAGATCTGTGAAATTTTGGTAATTTTTGGACAAAGGATGAATATTTGGTGAATTTAATGCTCGGTTTTGGCCAAAAATGGTGAAAAATAGTTAAATATCATGAAAAATTCTGGAAAATTCCAGATAAGCTTTTTATAAAATTTAAAAGTCACACACAAAATTTGAGGTCAGTTGGAGAAGTCTAAGTAGGCTTTTCGGTTAAACGAGTTCTAGGATTTTCTAGCTCGGTTTTAGTGAAAATGGCATGTAAAAAGAGATTTTGGTTCTGGAAAAATTACAGGGGACTATGTGGATTGCAGGGGTCATCCAGGAAAAATTTGGGATTTTTCTAAGATCGTTTGGTATTTACGGCATATTTAGTGTTTAAATGGTGTTTAAAAATAGATAAATAAATTTTAAATATAAAAATTAATTCTGGAAATATTTTTATTAAATTCCCCACTGTCAAAAAGTGATTTGTGCAAAATTTCAAGATCCGAGACTAAACGGATAATTATTTGTGCTAAAAAGAAAATAAAAACAAACTTTTAAAGCTTAAAACACGTAAACCGGTAAAGTTCGCCTAAACGAACTGACTGATGTATAAAAACCCTAAAAAATGAACTATTTTCATATAACTGAGTTAAATGTAAATCATCCGAAAATAATTCGGATGATTTGAGTAATTTTAACCGATTTAACAGTTTCCGGTACGCCAAAGACGTAAACGGGTCCCGCGGCCAATCAGGGCGTCTAAACCGAGCTCTAAATCCACAACTTTAACTAAATTATCAGTCAACAACTATTTTCGGGTCGTGTGTGACCAAACTCATTTTTGAAACGTAAAAACGGATAACCGTGCTAGGCACGCAAAACGGGGAAAGTGAACTAATAGAAATTCTGACTAGTGAACTCTAAACGATATCACAATCTGAGTCCGGAGAAGTGTTTCTGGGTTAACATTGCCCCCAGAACGGGTACAGTACTGGGTTAATAGTGTCCCCAGATGTACCGGTTAACACGGTTAAAGTTATATTAATAATGATTGTATAGTAACGGACTTAGGGATCGTATTACAGATCCGGACTAGTAGCTGGCGTACTGTGTTACTTAATTGCTTACGATAAGGTGAGTTTCACGAGCCCCTTTTTCTGAATTGTTTTTAAATATTTTCCCGGGGCGGAAAGTATGTTACTATTGAAATGTTTAAGTACATACTGAACGCATGGATTTGCGTGTATTTATAAATATTTGATTGTACGGGAATCATACGGAATTGGTACAGTACTGGGTTAACAGTGTCCCCAGATGTCCCTAGAAGTGTTTCTGGGTTAACATTGCCCCCGGAATGGATACTGTACTAGGTTAACAGTGTCCCCAGATGTCCCTAGAAGTGTTTCTGGGTTAACATTGCCCCCGGAATGGGTACTGTACTGGGTTAACAATGTGCCCAGATGTCCCTAGAAGTGTTTCTGGGTTAACATTGCCCCCGGAACGGGTACAGTATTGGGTTAACAGAGTTTTCACTTGTGGGCTCGGCAAAATTACATCGCTAATATATGATTATTATAATGATTTGTCACTGTTTATTTAAAGTAGTGAAACTCACCAACTATTCGTAGTTGACCCGTTTTCTTTACATGCTTTTTAGGTACCACCAAACTGGAATAATTGCTACATGCTTGAACGATGCGTGCTTTTTGTGGAAGCTTAATGATCTTTTTGTATTAATTATGTTAATGTATTGTTGGTAGAACTTATGTGCTATCGCCTAGACGATAACTAAACTTGGAACATTGTAATATGATGTGAATTAATGTAGTGGTGTTTTCTTTATAAGCAATGCTGTTGATATCAGACGTGTCTGTTGCATCCCGTTCACGTTTCCGCTGCGGTTACGGGGTGTTACAGAACTTGGTATCAGAGCCATTGGTTATAAAGAATTAGGTGTCTTTAAAAGATACCTAAAATATAACCAGTAGCTCAAGTATTATAGGATCTGAATATCAACTAATAATTTATAGTGACGAGATCTGGATGAACTTGGATGGACAAGTGAGTTATTATGGTCCGGAACATAATAACAGACTTGTCCACACGAGGGAATTCAGGGGAAGTCACGGGGAACATTAATAGGTAAAACCGGCAACATATGTGTAAGTATATGATAATATTGTTATGTGACAAAGTTGTATAAGTATGTGTATATTAATTGTGATTTACATTATGGAAGGAACTATATGTTTGCTAACTTGTGTACAGGTAAGGATGTCGAGGTCTCGAAGTCTGTCAGTGGAGGAGGACCCGGAGGAGGTCAGTTCCGGGAACTCCAGGAGCTTACGCTTAGCATCCAGCACTGTGCCTAGTGAGACTAGCCGTAGGAGTGCTAGCTTGTCCTCCCCTACTAGGGTTGCCAGATCCCCCACCCCACCCGCACCACAGGCCACCCCTACCCCTCCCAGTCCTGGTCCCCGCCTCACGGCGCGGATCAGTGTCCCTTATGTCCCACCTACCTCTACCCCACCCAGACCCACTTACCACAGGGGCGAGTCCTCCCGCCTCCAGCCTGAGCCTGTGCCTCCACCCGTGTGGGGTACCCCTAGGCTGGAGAGGGATGAGCGTCCCTCCTCCGAGGCTGCATGGCTCCGAGTGCTCCACGAGCAGGTGGTTGAGCACACCATCGCCTTGACGGTGGGTATTCAGAGGAGGAATCACTTGGCGGACTGCGTACTGGACAGCCAGTACGCGATTGGCCAGCTGAGGAGGGAGGGTGCTTACTCCCAGTGGATGATTGACCGGATGGAGACACGGATCCGGGGTTTGATGGCGGTGTTAGTGGTGATGGTGGCAGTGATGGTGTGGTTGGTATACCACCATGTTTTGTTATGTTAGGGTGGTAGTAGTCAGGGTCCGCTTTTTGATACTATGTGTAAGCAGTTAGTGGCGATGCTAACATAGAGTGAATCTTGGGTAGTTATAGTACAGCCACTAGCCCATAGGGGGCCTTTTTTGGGGATATCATTGTAGATACTTTTGAGGTATCATTCAAGCACTGACCCATAGCAGGTTATGTCGAAATGATGCCGATGTAGGACTGATGTATGAAAACTTAATCTATGTGTTGATGGTAGGAATGTAATGTGAACTGATGTTTATGTAATATGTAATGATGTTTATTAATGAATGGAATATGTGTTGTGTATCGAGATTGGAAATTGTATTAATTATATGTAATTTTCTTAATGTTGTGTAGAATGGCACCAAAACGTCAGCTCAAATGTCGGAAGTGGATGTGGACCGTCTGATTGCTCGACAATTAGAGGCGGCGATACCGGATATAGTATCGCGCATCGCCGCCAGTATTAATAATACGACCAATCCAGGCCCTGCGAGCAATCAAACGACCACCAATAATGATGGAGAACAAAATGTTAATCCTCCACCGAACGATAACCCGATTCCGAGTAATGATGCACCGCCGAGGGTGGTCGTTACAGGCAGTAATGGCCCTATAACTAGTGTAGAAACGAACCGCACTGAACCGACTCCTGCAACAAAGGGATGTTCAATTAAAGATTTCATGTTGTGCAAGCCCCTAGAATTTAGCGGGTCTGAAGGACCAAATGGGTTGGTTAAGTGGATTGAGAAAATAGAGTCTGTTGTGAACATCAGCAACTGCCCTGAGGATTACGTTGTTAAGTATGCTACCTGCACGTTCACGGACCATGCCTTGACATGGTGGAACACAATAGTGCAAACTCGCGGTCAGGCAGCGACAAACCGCATGACCTGGGCAGAGCTCAAGGCCCTTGTACTGGAGCATTTCTGCCCGAAAAACGAACTGCAGAAATTAGAAAACGAATTGTGGAACCTGGAGATGCAGGGGGCAGACCACTTGGGTTATACGAACCGATTCAATGAGTTGTCGCGATTGGTGTCATGGTTGGTCACCCCAGAGTCAAAGAGGGTTGAGCGTTATATATGGGGACTAACTCCAGTAGTAAGGAGTATAGTCAACGCTGGGGGACACAAGACGTTTGAGGGTGCGGTGACGCAAGCTGGTATCGTCACATACGATTTCGTGAGGAGTGGGTCACTGAAGGTGGCAGGAGAGTCTGCTGGGGGAAAGCGGGGTACGTATGACCATAGGATCCAGGAGAAGCAGCAAAATAAACGTGCTAGGCCCGCTGCCCAGAACTACGCCATGACTAGTTCAGGCGGAAGGCAGGAATCGCAGAAAGGGACGTTCCCTAAGTGTGGGAAATGCGGTTACCAGCATGGTGGCGTGTGCAAGGAGGTAGTTTGCCACCGGTGTGGCAGGGATGGGCACTACGCACCGAGATGTAGGACAAACCTGAACAATCTGAACCGACAACCGCAACCTATCCGTGCGTAGCCATTTAGGACCCAACCAGCCCGACAACAAAACCTACAAGGAAACCAAACGATGACCACCAGCCGTGCTTGCTTTGAATGCGGCAGCACAGATCACTTCAAGAGATACTGTCCGAAACTGAACCAGGGAGGAATTGGGAGGCAAACCGTGGGTCAGGCATCGTCGTCCAATCCGGCGAGAGGCCGAGCATTTGTGATGGGGGCGAACGAAGCACGCCAGGACCCCAGCGTAGTGACATGTACATTCCTCGTCTCTGATCATTACGCTTCTGTATTATTTGATACGGGCGCCGATAGAAGTTTTGTCTCCGTTAAGTTCCTATCGATAACAAACCTTCCAATTAGTGAAACCATAGAACCTTATAACGTAGAAGTCGCTAACGGTAAAACCATGATAGTCAATCAGATAGTTCGGAATTGCCCTTTTATTCTGAACGATCAACCCTTCCTGATTGACTTATTACCGGTAGAATTAGGTAGTTTTGACGTGATAGTGGGAATGGATTGGTTAGCACGTAACAAAGTGGAAATAAACTGTGAAAAGAAAATCATCAAGATCCGGGTGTCGGATGACGAAGAGGTGTTAGTGCAAGGAGAGAAGTCGGGCACAATGATACCATTTATATCCTACCTCAAGGTGTTAAAATATATACGCCAGGGATGCGTGGCGTATCTAGCGAGCTTGACGGCCACAGATTCTGAGGAGCAACGGGTGGATGATATCCCGGTGGTACGCGAATTTCCACAAGTTTTCCCAGAAGAACTTCCTGGATTACCGCCAACCCGACAGGTCGAATTCAGAATCGATTTAATACCTCAAGCTGGCCCTGTTGCTAAAGCACCTTACAGACTTGCACCGTCCGAGATGCAAGAATTATCCAATCAGTTGCAAGAATTGTTGGATAAAGGATTCATACGTCCTAGTCATTCCCCGTGGGGTGCACCTGTATTATTCGTGAAAAAGAATGACGGGAGCCTTAGAATGTGCATTGATTACCGGGAGTTGAACAAGTTAACAATCAAAAATAGGTACCCTCTTCCCCGAATTGATGACCTGTTTGACCAACTGCAAGGTGCGAGCTATTTCTCAGAAATCGATCTTAGATCGGGATACCATCAGGTTAGAATTCAGGAAGAAGATATCCCAAAAACCGCGTTCCGGACTCGCTACGGCCATTACGAGTTCTTAGTTATGCCTTTCGGGCTAACAAATGCGCCGGCAGTGTTCATGGACCTCATGAATCGAGTCTGTAAACCCTACCTCGACAAATTCGTCATCGTGTTTATTGACGATATTTTGATCTATTCGAAAATTAAAGAAGAGCACGAGCAACATTTAAGAATAATTTTAAAGCTTCTGAATCAGGAGAAGTTGTATGCAAAATTCTCCAAGTGTAACTTCTGGTTACAAGAAGTGCAATTCCTCGGTCACGTTGTAAACCATCAAGGAATACACGTTGATC
This sequence comes from Bidens hawaiensis, assembly GCF_021521415.1. Lineage (NCBI taxonomy): Eukaryota > Viridiplantae > Streptophyta > Magnoliopsida > Asterales > Asteraceae > Bidens > Bidens hawaiensis. Next base: position 119,945 of record NW_027505696.1, on the reverse strand, counting down.
CGAGTAAGATTGAAGCAATTAAGAATTGGCAAGCGCCTAAAACGCCAAAGGAAATCCGCCAATTCTTAGGCTTAGCTGGATATTATCGTCGATTCATAGAGAACTTTTCCAGCATCGCCCAACCTTTAACTCTCCTGACTCAAAAGGATCGAAAGTATGAATGGGGAGAAGAGCAGGAGACGGCGTTTCAAACGCTAAAACAAATTGTGCCAAGCGCCGATTTTAAGTCTCCCTGATGGAGACGATGGTTTTGTCACGTATTGTGACGCATCGCGTAGAGGGTTAGGATGCGTGTTGATGCAGAATAATAAGGTTATAGCCTATGCTTCCCGACAGTTAAAAGTACACGAGAAAAATTACACTACTCACGACTTAGAACTGGGAGCGGTTATCTTCGCACATAAAATCTGGAGACGTTATCTCTATGGTACGAAGTGCACCATCTTCACCGATCATAAAAGTTTGCAGCACATATTCGATCAGAAAGAGCTGAATATGAGGCAACGAAGATGGGTTGAGTTGTTAAGCGATTATGACTGTGACATCCGTTATCACCCCGGCAAGGCTAACGTCGTAGCCGATGCCTTGAGTAGGAAAGATCGGATTAAGCCATTGCGAGTGCGAGCACTGGGGATGATAGTCCAGTCGAACCTTTCGGACCTAATCCGAGTCGCTCAACGTGAGGCGTTGAAGGAGGGACAATTGGAAAAGGAGGGACTTTACGGCAATGAGAAGAATTTCGAACAGCGCGTGGACGAAATTCTCTATTTCAAAAATCGGGTTTGGATCCCAACCCTCCATGACCTTCGTGAATTAATCATGGACGAAGCGCATAGATCGAAATATTCCATACATCCGGGATCGGATAAGATGTACAAGGATGTGAAGGAGTCCTACTGGTGGCCGGGTATGAAAAAGGATATAGCAACGTATGTCGGTAAGTGTACGACTTGTGCGAGAGTTAAGGCGGAACACCAGAAACCCTCGGGGATGTTACAACAACCGGAAATTCCCGAGTGGAAGTGGGAGCAAATCACGATGGATTTTGTGACACATCTCCCTAAGACGTCCCGAGGACATGATGCAATTTGGGTAATCGTGGATCGATTAACCAAATCGGCACATTTTATCCCGATTAGGAATAATTATAACACTGAGAGACTTGCGCAGATTTATATAAATGAAATTGTGTCTCGTCATGGGATACCCATCTCAATCATCTCCGATCGGGATAGCCATTTCACCTCCAATCTTTGGCAAGCTGTGCAAGAAGCACTGGGAACGCGTATTGATCTAAGCACAGCTTACCACCCTCAGACCGATGGTCAGTCTGAGAGGACCATCCAAACCCTGGAGGATTTGCTTCGTGCATGCGTACTGGATTTTAAGGGAAATTGGGATCAACATCTCCCACTCGTTGAATTTTCCTATAATAACAGTTACCATAGCAGTATAAAGGCAGCGCCTTACGAAGCATTGTATGGCCGGAAGTGTCGATCTCCACTCTGCTGGACTGAAGTGGGCGACACTCAGGTTATTAGATTGGACCTGGTCCAGGAAACGACCAGCAAAATCCTTGAAATTAGGAACAATCTGAAGGCCGCGCGGGATCGGCAGAAGAGTTATGCCGATACCCGTAGAAAACCGCTGTCGTTTGAAAAAGGTGATAAAGTGTATTTGAAGGTATCACCTTGGAAGGGTGTAATCAGATTTGGAAAGGCGGGGAAGTTAGCCCCGAGATATATTGGACCATTCGATATTACTGCAAAAATCGGTCCCGTAGCATACCGATTAGAACTACCCGATGAACTGAGTGCAGTTCACAACGTGTTTCACGTGTCGAACTTGAAAAGATGTCTGGCGGATGAGACATCGGTGTTACCTTTAGAGGGTGTCCAAATAAGTGATAAGCTCAATTTCGTAGAGGAACCCATAGAAGTAGTAGACGGGAAAATCAAGCAACTTAGACACAATAAGATTTCGTTGGTCAAAGTTAGATGGAATTCGCAACGAGGCCCAGAATATACATGGGAACGAAAGGACGAATTTCGAAAGAAATACACCTACCTATTTCCTCAAAAGGAAGTAGTCGACGCGTAAAATTTCGAGGACGAAATTTTGTTACGGGGGAGAATGTAACGATTCCGGCAAATTCAGGTATACCCTAGCCGGTATATACTATTTATGTGTTATTTAATAATGAATATATGAATTATAATGCGTTTATACGAGTATGTAAGATTCACTTTACGGATTATACTCGATTATACAGTTAATCGTATTGGAAATACGATTAGCCGATTAACGGTTATTGAAGCCTGAACGATCGGGGATTGCATTATAGACGAAATATATAATAATTAGTGATGTTTACGAAGTATTAGAGCTTTGGGATAAGTGAATTAAAGCACAGAAAAAGGATCTTCGATTTAATGGTACGTCGGTACATTAAACGAAACCTTTAATACCAAACCGAGCAAGAGACGATCGATCAAGCCAAAAAAGATGCGCAATTATTAATAATATGATGTTTTAAGTTAATGAAAGTCATGGTTTAAGTTTTTGAAGTTTTTAAATCGGTTTTATATAAGTTTCATTTTTAAGCCGAAAAACGACCGTTTTACCCTCGTTTTAAGCCGAATTAAACATTTAACCGAAAAACGAACTGAACCAGATTATCCAAAACATTATCCATATTACAGAAATCTGAATATGTGGCTAGAAATGGAGAGGTGGGTCCCACCCCACCCCGCATTCATTTCCGATCGGCATAAGGGGGATCACCCCATTGCTTTGTTTTTTTTTAAAACACAAACATCAACAATCTTCCTTTCCTCTCAAGATCATGATCTAAAACCGAGGTTTTGTAGCAAGAACAACGAGGTAAAGATCGAGTTATATTCGTTTTCATCTTCCTTTCTCGAGTTTTATTGCAAGAAAATGAGGTTTCAAGTGAAAAAGGGGTGAAAACCTGAGATGAAACCGATTCTTACATAATCAAGTGATGTATACGGGTTATACAAGGGATCTTGGTCCAAGAAATGAGTTAAACGAACCAAAAACGAATTTTTACGGTTAAATCTTTGTTTTTATATCATAACCGAAACCATGAAAGAAATGGCTTGATTGTTGGTGTAACTTGCTTGGTGTGGTGTTATTGTGCTTGTAGGTGTTGTATCTAGTTGTTAGCAAAGGCTAGAAAGCGAGATCCTTGCGGTTTGAAGCTAGAAACACAAGGTAGTTCGGTTTTTGTGTGATGTTTGTGATTTGGACAGATTGTGATATATTTAGAGTTAGGTTACGAAAACTTCACAGAGATGATCTACACATGGAAATATGAGATCTGTGAAATTTTGGTAATTTTTGGACAAAGGATGAATATTTGGTGAATTTAATGCTCGGTTTTGGCCAAAAATAGTGAAAAATAGTTAAATATCATGAAAAATTCTGGAAAATTCCAGATAAGCTTTTTATAACATGTAAAAGTCACACACAAAATTTGAGGTCAGTTGGATAAGTCTAAGTAGGCTTTTCGGTTAAACGAGTTCTAGGGTTTTCTAGCTCGGTTTTAGTGAAAATGGCATGTAAAAAGAGATTTTGGTTCTGGAAAAATTACAGGGGACTATGTGGATGGCAGGGGTCATCCAGAAAAAATTTGGGATTTTTCTAAGATCGTTTGGTATTTACGGCATATTTAGTGTTTAAATGGTGTTTAAAAATAGATAAATAAATTTTAAATATAAAAATTAATTCTGGAAATATTTTTATTAAATTCCCCACTGTCAAAAAGTGATTTGTGCAAAATTTCAAGATCCGAGACTAAACGGATAATTATTTGTGCTAAAAAGAAAATAAAAACAAACTTTTAAAGCTTAAAACACGTAAACCGGTAAAGTTCGCCTAAACGAACTGACTGGTGTATAAACACCCTAAAAAATGAACTATTTTCATATAACTGAGTTAAATGTAAATCATCCGAAAATAATTCGGATGATTTGAGTAATTTTAACCGATTTAACAGTTTCCGGTACGCCAAAGACGGAAACGGGTCCCGCGGCCAATCGGGGCGTCTAAACCGAGCTCTAAATCCACAACTTTAACTAAATTATCAGTCAACAACTATTTTCGGGTCGTGTGTGACCAAACTCATTTTTGAAACGTAAAAACGGATAACCGTGCTAGGCACGCAAAACGGGGAAAATGAACTAATAGAAATTCTGACTAGTGAACTCTAAACGATATCACAATCTGAGTCCGGAGAAGTGTTTTTGGGTTAACATTGCCCCCAGAACGGGTACAGTACTGGGTTAACAGTGTCCCCAGATGTACCGGTTAACATGGTTAAAGTTATATTAATAATGATTGTATAGTAACGGACTTAGGGATCGTATTACAGATCCAGACTAGTAGCTGGCGTACTGTGTTACTTAATTGCTTACGATAAGGTGAGTTTCACGAGCCCCTTTTTCTGAATTGTTTTAAATATTTTCCCGGGGCGGAAAGCATGTTACTATTGAAATGTTTAAGTACATACTGAACGCATGGATTTGCGTGTATTTATAAATATTTGATTGTACGGGAATCATACGGAATTGGTACAGTACTGGGTTAACAGTGTCCCCAGATGTCCCTAGAAGTGTTTCTGGGTTAACATTGCCCCCGGAATGGGTACTGTACTGGGTTAACAGTGTCCCCAGATGTCCCTAGAAGTGTTTCTGGGTTAACATTGCCCCCGGAATGGGTACTGTACTGGGTTAACAGTGTCCCCAGATGTCCCTAGAAGTGTTTCTGGGTTAACATTGCCCCCGGAACGGGTACAGTATTGGGTTAACAGAGTTTTCACGTGTGGGCTCGGCATAATTACATCGCTAATATATGATTATTATAATGATTTGTCACTGTTTATTTAAAGTAGTGAAACTCACCAACTATTCGTAGTTGACCCGTTTTCTTTACATGCTTTTTAGGTACCACCAAACTGGAATAATTGCTACATGCTTGAACGATGCGTGCTTTTTGTGAAAGCTTAATGATCTTTTTGTATTAATTATGTTAATGTACTGTTGGTAGAACTTATGTGCTATCGCCTAGACGATAACTAAACTTGGAACATTGTAATATGATGTGAATTAATGTAGTGGTGTTTTCTTTATAAGCAATGCTGTTGATATCAGACGTGTCTGTTGCATCCCGTTCACGTTTCCGCTGCGGTTACGGGGTGTTACAAAGACTTACCAGATCCAGGTGGTTCTCCGGCTTCCCCGTCATGCGAAGGTATGGATTCTATGTTCGCTGAAAAACTTCAATTAAAGGAGGTTCAGACTCAATCTGCTATTTCATATAATGCCTTATCTGGTGGGTGTTCTTCCACCACGTTGCGTTTCACGGGTTCCGTTCACGGGAAATCTGTTCAGGTGCTCTTAGACGGGGGCAGCACCCACTGCTTTGTGCAAACTCGAATTGCTACTTTTCTTAATTTCACGATCAAGTCCATTGAACCATTTTCGGTATTAGTAGGCAGTGGTGAAAGGCTTCCTTGCTCTGGATTGGCCAAGAAAGTGGAATTAGTAATTCAAGGGCAAACAATTATTGTTGACTTTTATGTGTTACCATTACAAGGCTGGGATATGGTCTTAGGGGTATCATGGTTAGCTACACTTGGGCCGGTGGTCACTGATTACTCGACGTCTATGTTTTAGTTTTCTTACCAAGGAAACAGAATTAAATGGCAAGGTGATCCTACTCAAGTAGCTCAAGCAATCCATTTCAACGGATTCCGACAGTTATTGCGATCTGATGGCATTGGTCAACTATTTCATTTGACTCTGGTTCCACCGGACCACAAATCGCCTGATTATCCTCCAGAGTTGCAGGCCATCTTGACTCACTTTAAGGATGTCTTTACTGCACCAAAAGGCTTACCTCCAATCCGGTCCCATGATCACCATATAGAGTTGCTTCCGGCTAGTAACCTGATTTCGGTACGACCGTATCGATATCCTTATTTTCAAAAGCAAGAAATCGAGGGGTTGGTTCAAGAAATGCTTCACCAAGGAATCATTCGTCCTAGCACAAGTGCCTTTTTGTCTCCGGTTATTTGGTACGTAAGAAAGATGGCACGTGGCGATTTTGTGTCGATTATCGAGCTTTAAATTCTCTTACAGTCCGGGATCGATTTCCTATACCTTCCATTGATGAGTTATTCGATGAGTTACACGCGGCTCATTATTTCTCTAAGCTTGATTTACTAGCTGGTTATCATCAAATTCGCATCGCGAATGGGGATGCAATGAAAACAGCGTTTCGTACCCATGACGGACACTACGAGTTTTTAGTCATGCCCTTCGGGCTTACGAATGCTCCCTCCACGTTCCAAAGGCTTATGAATGACGTGTTCCGCCCATTTCTTCGTCGTTTCATCTTAGTATTTTTTGATGATATTTTAATATACAGTAAGACATGGGAAGATCATTTACACCACATTCGTCTTACATTACAGTTGTTACTCACTCACAAGTTGGTTGCCAAGTTATCTAAGTGCACTTTTGGCCAGAACCAAGTTGCTTACTTGGGACATATCATCTCGTCTCAAGGGGTCGCGGTCGATCCCGACAAAATAAGTACCATTCAACAATGGCCGGTTCCTAAAAATGTTAAAGATGTTCGCAGTTTTACAGGTTATTACCGACGCTTCATAAAAAATTACGCTTCCATTGCCGGTCCTCTAACTGATCTGTTACGGAAGGATGCCTTTTCATGGACTTCCACCACACTGCAAGCTTTTCATCAACTCAAATCATTGCTCAGTTCTACACCTGTTCTTCGACTTCCCGACTTCTCTAAACCCTTTACTATCGAAACGGATGCATCTGGCAATGGAATCGGGGCTGTTTTGTCCCAAGATAAACATCCTTTAGCCTATTTTAGTAAGAAGCTCTGTCCTCGAATGCAACAAGCATCTACTTACCATAGGGAAATGTACGCCATCACGCAAGCTATTGCTAAGTGGAGACAATATCTTTTAGGCCATAAATTTAATATTTTGACTGATCAACAATCATTAAAACGTCTCCAAGATCAGGTCATCCAAACCCCGGAGCAACAAAAATGGTTGGGCAAACTTATGGGATTTGACTTTGACATTGTCTATCGACCGGGTACCCAAAACGGAGCTGCTGACGCCTTATCACGGGTTTCTGTTGGCCAATTTATGGCAATTTATGCACCTGTTCCGTCTTTACTGCAAGACTTATCCTTGGCAACCCAAACCGACCCAGAACTCACTGCTTTAATGCAGCGTTGCGCATCCGATCCGACCAATTTTCCAGAGTTTATTCTTAAGGACGGGCTCTTATTATTCAGAGGTCGTTTAATGGTTCCATATAATCCAACTTTAAAACAGCAATTACTCACAGAATTTCATTCATCTGCTTTTGGCGGGCACTCGGGGTCACTCGTACATACCAACGATCGTCGTCAACGTTTTATTGGAAACAAAAGCGAGTTGATGTCAAACAGTTTATTGCTCAGTGCCAGATTTGTCAACAAACAAAGCCTTCGTTTTTAGCTCCGGGAGGATTACTTCAACCGCTTCCGATTCCTCAAGCGGTATTTGAAGACATTGCTATGGATTTCATAACCTGTTTGCCCGTCTCGCAAGGTAAAACTGTTATTATGGTTGTGGACGACCGTTTATCAAAATATGGTCATTTTATTGCCCTACCGTCTTCCTTTAACAGTATTTCTGTTGCTACTGCTTTTACTAATGAAATAATTCGGCTACATGGTATTCCTTTGACCATTATCACTGATAGAGATGCCCGTTTCTTGACGGATTTTTGGAAAGAACTGCATTGGGTAAATGGTACCACTCTCAAGTTTAGTACCGCCTACCACCCTCAAACGGATGGGCAATCCGAAGCGCTTAATCGTTGTTTAGAAATGTATCTCCATTGTTATGTGGCAGATCATCCGCAAAAATGGCTGCAGTTTTTACCGTGGGCTGAGTTTTGGTATAATACTTCATACCAAACGTCTACCCAAATGACTCCTTTTGAGATATTGTATGGTCAAAATGAAACCCTTCGCATATTTTATTGGTTAAAATGGTGATTTTCTCTCTAATTTTCAGTTATAATATAAATTTTTATATTTTTAATTTTGTAATAACAAAACATTATTCAATCTAGCACATATATTTCATTTCGGTGAAGAGTGAAGTTGTTAATTTGAAAAAACGTTGTAAAGTTTGCAAGCTAATAAATGTGGTTTGATTTGTTATGTTATTTATATGTATAATAAAGTTAGGTATAATTTAACGATAAAAACATTTCTTGAACCTTATTACTAATTTCAAAATATGGATCGTAATTATACATCATAGTCAATGGAGTGTATTTCATGTGGATCAAATGCACGGTGTCAAATAAACGTCAACGATTTGGATTACGAGGAAGCCTAGAAAGGACCACTAAACCCGTTCGGGGAGGAATATAGGGAAACAAACATTAGTATCAAGGGCACCCGGTATTGGTGAAAACATGGAATCGATCCTTATTGTTAACACCATTTAATAAAATTGAATGAATTCTAGTTAATTGAAGGAAAAGGAGATCACTCCAAGCCAAAAAACGCCCAACGGGATGATCTGAAATATTTGTGATAAATAAAGATCATCTAATTATATAGGAAAAAAACTTGAAGACGTCGAATTGTTCACAAAAAAATGCAAAAAAAATTATGGGCTTTTGTCGTTTGTTATAAGTTATAACATAGTATAATGTAATGTTTTATTTTTGTTTTTTCTTTTTAAAATTATCATCGTAATGTATTTAAGAGGTTTAATTAATATTAGTGTGATATTGATATGTTATTTTTATTTAATAGGTGAGACCATAATATAGGTTGAGTAAGAAATATGTTAATGGTTCCATTTAATAACAACTAGAATCTAGTATCCCGCGCTTCGTGACGGGATCGTTAAGTCGAACAAAAAAACATAAATAAAACTATAAACTCGTTGCAAGCCGACGCGAAGCCAGTCTGTATCAAGTTACGACATCGAAACTAAACAAAAGAAATAAACCCGTCAATACCAAAGTACAACAAATTATATCATATGCAGTTATAAATAAACATGCACGTTTCAATTGTGAACTAACACAAATTCGGTTAGTATGATCAGCGGTACCGACACAAATTCATAAACATAAATTAGTAAGCCAAAAAAGTATTTTAAGGCGAGGTATCAAACGTTGAAACGCGGATATAAACCATGCAACGATTGGATATATTTAAATCATGAAAAAAAATTTGGTCATTGTAAAGCCGATACATGTAAAGCTGATACTTGCCCAAATTTAGTGTGTGATACCCAACCCGATATTTGCACAAAATTACTATAAAAAAAATACTAAGCAAAGGTTAAGAAATTCGTTTAACCAACCAACAATTAAAACATGTAAAGCCGATACTTGCCCTAATTTAGTGTTTAAAAATATATTTTGTTTAATATTTTAATTAGCTTAAACAAAAAGTAAAATAAAAGAAATAATTATCGTTTGTATATATAAAATTAGGGATTTAGTGGCTAATGATTTAAGGGTTATAATTAATAAAATATTAAAATATTGAATAGTAATTTTGAGAGGGGATAGAATCTCCTTTTTAATATATATATATTAATAACATATAGCCTTAAACTGTGATCAAATATTTAAATTTCTTTATTTTTTTTTCTATTTTAACATGCTTGCTTGCTTTTTTCCCAAAATGATTACCTTAACATGAATAAAACTGACATTGTCAACTAATTTACAACTGATTTTATGATCATTAATCAACCAACCGTGTATTTAAACAAATTACTTTTACCTACTCATAATATAATATTAATTTGATATTGTTTGTTTTACTTGTAACTTCATTAGAAAATCAATCATATATCAACATGTTTAATTGTGAAGTTATCATCTTATTCACAACAAAATAGAAAATATAAATATCAATGACTTATTATTTTCTCAACTTAAAACTTGAAATATAGAAAAGAGAAATAGAATATAAGATAAGAAAAATAACAAAGAAATTAAGTAGTATCTTTAAATAGCACAAAATTAACCCAATTTTCAAGAAGTTCAAAGTTTAAAACCCCTACCCATAATCAAAGTGACCCTAAATAAAACATAAACATCTAAAACAAAACCATTCAACTCTAAAATATAAAAAATATTGTTGGATCTCACTCTTAATTGCCATCATCTTCTGCACCTGCCTCAACCTTAGCATCAATATCTACTTCACCTTGGCCTTGCTGGCCTTCTTTATCGACCATCATCTCATTCTTAGCCTTTTCTTGCCCCTCAACGGGGTAATCGAAGGTCACAACTCTAATGGGATTTTTGTAGTTCGTAACTTGAACCACCACTTCATTTAGATTCCACACGATTTTATAATCACTCCTCTTATAGTCTCGATCAAACATATGAAATATGAGCTCTGCAATTACCTCTCTAGGTCCATCGGGATGGTTCTCAGAAGTTTTTCCAACCATTTTCAGTCGCATACCTTTCTGGACGAAGGTGACGTTCTTTTGGGGGATTCCCGCCTTTGGAACATAGAAAAACATGCCATTTTCTCGTTTCACAACAAAAATTTCAATGCTTTTCAACAGCCTTGCGTTGTGTGACAGATCGGAGTGATATTGCCATGGGCGGATTTAGTGTGGGTTCCCCAGATTCACGGAAACCCACTGATTTTCAAATTTTGCGTTAAAACGATATATAAAAAGTATGTGTGAACTCATAAGATTTTGAGAAGTTAATATATATCAAAAAGTTTAAGCTAGTCTAGCTGTAAACTCCTTTTTTTGATCCTTCCTATTTCTCTTTTAAAGTCTCAAGTTCAATTCTTTTAAAACCCCTTTTAGATTACAATTTTTTATTTTTTTTGGTAACCATCATTGTGTTATTAGTTTTGATTTTACTTGAAAGGTCTCAAGTTGAAGTCATTTTAAGTTCCATTTAGGTAACCTTTTTTTTTTCTTTTTGGTAAACCATCACTATGTATATAGTTGAGGTTTTTAATAGCTAAAAAAATAAAGTTTTCGCTTTCAATTATTTCCAAAGTACATATTCACACATAACACATCCACAACCCATTTATTGTATTTTTTTTTTTCATTTTTAATGACCTTACATGCTTTTTAAATTAACATATTGTTTTATTATGACATCTTATTATATCATATTCTCCGATAAGGCCCGAATGGCCCAAAAAATTTAACGTTTGATTGTGTGAAATTTGAATACCGAAAAAAGGTGAACTCATAGGAAAAATTCCTGGATCCTTGGATCCGCCATTGGATATTGTCTTTTACCGTCGTAGAAATTAATTTCTTGACGGATTCGGATCCGGACTTTAAACCCAATCAAGTAATTCTTGATGGAGGTTAAGCTGACTGTTACAAACAAAAAACAAATCGGTTAATCAAAGTAACGAATCATATATATATATATATATATATATATATATATATATATATATATATATATATATATATATATATATATAGGATGAGTATCATTACAGAACTGTTAAATTATTTAATAGCTTGAAAGAACCCTTGAAAACTAACGTTTTTTATAAAATTTTTTGTATGTTAACGTTCTTTGAGATAAGTTTTATCATTTTCTATATCTATATCTACGATTACGATTTTGAAAATTAGTTTTTATACATATCTATGTTTTGTTTTACGCTTATGCAAATTTGTTTGTACATAAATTTTACAATATATGTAAACTTGTGATTAATTTATGTAATCAACCATCTCTCTATATATATATATGTTGTGTTTTATACATATCTATGTTTTTATACATACCAACCCTCTCACTCTATATATATATAAAAGACGAAATTGAAGAAAAGATATATATACACTTACTTTTGGCCCTAATTTTCAAACTCCCAATCAATTCACCTCCAGCCGCCTTGATTTTCAGGCTGAAAGCTTGGATATGGCCGAAGAGTAGCTCACGTTACTCTTAAGAAAAACAAAGAAATCATGTAATGCAATGTAAAAACTTAATGGATATATAATATCATCATAACTTACTTGCCAATGAAAATAGCTTCTTGTCCGATGAGTTACTCGTGCAATAGCGCATAACCATGGTGGTACTGGTGGGTGCCAGGGTAACCCCACGGTGGAAGAGTGGCCGGTTAGTTGCCGGAGGGCTGATTCTTCGGGTCAAACCGTGGTAACGGGCGGCTGGCATCATCTTCATCATGATGGTATGGTATGCAGGATAGATAGTGAGTGTATGAGGTGTGAGTGTGACATTTGAATACCTAGCTGCTTATTATATAGACTACAGAGGGGGTACTGCTGTCATTTACTCATTTGCCAAAAGGATATTGTACGGATCATGGATAAAAGGATAAAACCTAACGTTATAAAAAAAGAAAGATGAAAAAGAAAATCATTTAATTGAATATATAAAGCTCTTGTCTCATTCGATGATGCTGTTGGTTTTTAATATTGTTTATAAACGCACATACAAACATGAGTGTTTTACCACGATACCAAAATAACGTTTTTACTAATTTTAAAATTATTTTAAGTGGATTTTTTATATTTAATAAGACTCCAACTACTTGTTTGCAATATTGATCCTAGGTAAGGAAAATGCGAAAATACAAACGAATAAAAAACAAAAAAAATGAGAAGATTATATGACATAAAAAAAAACTCTTAAAAAATTTAATAAAATAATAAAAAGATTATAACTCAAAATATAAAACAAAAACAAAAAGTGAAACTAAAATGTTTTCCATGTTGTCTTTATTAAAAAAAACGATATCGAGGACAAAAAGACCGAATGGTGAAAAAAACAAAAAACTACGATAAAAGAAATACAAAATAGATCACAAAATATAATACAAAGCCGACCAAAATATAATACAATATTGAGTAATATAAAACAATATTAAGAAAAGAAAACAATTAATGACGAAAATAAATAAAAAATACAATGATAGATAAAAAAGACATAATGATTTTTTTCCTTAACAATTTTTTACAAGCAAAACGGAAGAAACATTTTATTTATTTTTATTACTTTTCTTGTTTTTAATATGATTTTTTTATTAATTTTTTAAGGTCATAAATTCTTCTCATATTTGTCCACCTTTGTAGAACAACTCAACTCTTGTAGGTAAACTTTAATTTTAGTCCTTTATAAAAATACTCACTACACATCAATTATGCCCTTATTTAATCAACCAACACGATATGGTAAGTGGCCGGTTCAAAACAATGTCGGTTTCTTCTACAATGCAATCACACGATCAAAATGTGATTATTTTAACCATGGATTCCCCAACCACCATCACCATCGTTGTCTAACACAAGATTGTGGTGAACAAAATGTTGTAAAAATCATCATGCCTTTTTGTCACCCACAATGACACTATCAAATATATGTGTCAAATGTTGATAACCGAAAACATCTATTTTAATCAACTTAATGTCATATTGGCCCAAAACACGGGCATTTAGATAATGTTGGATTTACGTAAGATACTGAGGTTACTTTATAAAATAATAACCAAGTTTTGAAATTGTTCTAATTAGGTCACTTATAAAATCTTTTGTTCCACTTAGGCCACTAAAGTTTCATTTTTTTTCTAATTCTTTATATTTTACCTAGATAACAGGTTTTGTATGTTTTTTTTATTTTTAAACAGTTTAACATTGCAAAATATATTTTAAAAGTGACAAAATTAGGAAAAAAAATTAATTGTAAAAAAATGCAAAAAAATAAAAATAAAAAGTTAGTTAAAGATTTTTTTTTAATTTTCCAGTTTTTTATTTTTCGCAATTTCAAATTATTATTATTTTTACAATTTTTCACAAAAAAATAATAATTTTTTTTTGAGTTAATTCGTCCCTGTGGTTTGCTACTTTCGCCACTTCAGTCCAAAATTTGTATTTTTGTCAATTTAGTCCTCATAGTTTTAAATATTAGCCAATTACATCCTATCCGTCTAACGGCATCCAGCTATGCCGTTAGTTTAAGGGTATTTTTGTCTTTCTCCTTTTTATTTTGAGTTATTGGTCATTTTCGTCCCTGTGGTTTGATACTTTTGCCAATTCAGTCCAAAGTTTGTAATTTTGTCAATTTAAGTCAGTTTTTTTCTATAACCCTAGAGAGCATTATCCAAGCCCAAAACAAGTCTGCATTTACTCTGTCGACAGCAGTAATCATACCCCCTCTTCTCGTATTTAGTTTCTAGATGGTTCCTAAACTCTCCCCCATGGTGGAATTCAATGGTAAAGTGGTCAAAGCAATTCCGTGAAACTGAATTGTACGGAAAAAACTAAAAATCGTTTCTTTGATGAATGCATAATATTTAGGGTTTAGAGATTAACATATCATAACGAAAATCTGGGTCGTAATCAACTATTATACATTAATCAACAAAACAATTTTTAGTTTTTTGTGTATAATTCGATTTCAGGGAATTACCTTGACCACTTTACCATTGAATTCCACCATGGAGAAGATTTTAGGAAATGTCTAGAAACTAAATATAAGGGGGGGGGGTATGATTACTGTTGTCAACAGAGTAAATGCATACCAGTATTTGAGGTTGCTCGATGGTTTTGGGCTTGAATTATGCTCTTCAGGGTTATAAACAAAAAACATAAAAAATAAAAAAAACTGAATTAAACTGAACATTAAATTGACAAATTTTTAAACTTTGGACTGAATTGGCAAAGATATCAAACCACAGGGACTAAAATGACCATTAACTCAAAATTAAAGGAGAAAGACAAAAATACCCTTAAACTAACGGCATAGCTGGATGCCGTTAGACGGATGGGACGTAATTGGCTAAAATTTAAAACTATGAGGACTAAATTGACAAAATTAAAAATTTTGGACTGAAGTGGCGAAAGTAGCAAACCACAGGGACGAAAATGGCCATTAACTCTTTATTTTTTTTCAAAACTTCTCTCACATCGTAATTGTTGGGTTTATTGTGAAAGCTCGATTATTTTGGGTCTGGTTCAAGAGAACTATGGAGCAGAAAATTAGAGATCAAATGGGTTGGCCCGGTTTGTTTTAATTAAAGCCTATATTAGTTTTCTTGGTGAATAAGTGGAAAACCCTAATCATGTATCTATTTATACTTAGCCTTGTACTTGTAATTCCTCATCACGAGTGAGGCAGTAGCAATAATAAAATACCCTGGTTGCAGCCTGTGGACGTATGTCAGTTTAGACCGAACCACGTTACATCCTCGTGTTCGTTTATTGCTTTCACATGTGCGTTCGGTTCGTGTGTGCATTTAATCCTAACAAGTGGTATCTAGAGCTTAGGTTTGTTACACACGAAGAACACGTTTGAACCGGCCCCACTTGTTGACGCCGCACCAGAGATCGGAACTAGGGTTCCGTCGCGTGACCGCTAGGCTCCGTTTTGGTTTTTTTTGGCATTAAAGAAAGAAGTAATTGTCGTCGTCAGAGATTGTTTACTGGTTCTGTTCGAAAGCATTGTTGATCACTGTTTCCCCTTTCTTGGTTTCCAGTTATTGGTGTTTGACCATAAAGATAAGAGGTAGGAGTATTATTCTCTTATCTTGGAGTGCACGCCATATCTTGTTGCTTTTGTTCACCAGAGAAGAAAAAAAAATACAAAAAGGTTGATTTTTTTTTCTTCAAGTTTTTTTGTTTGGTATTTGGGCCCACAAAGGGCAGTAGGCCTAGTTGTTTAAATTGTGTAGGTTTGAAATTGTTCAGGCTTGGGTTGAAAATCAATATTTTGATTAGTTTCGGTTAAGCGAAGAATGATTAAAACAACGAATCAAGATCCTATTTCCTTGAAGAACAATCGTCAATCCGAAGAAGCGTTAAAGAAACAGAGAACCAGTGCCAACCGCGTTTGTCGGGTTTTATTATTTCAGTTTAAAGTTTCAATTTTCTGATATACAGTTTGTTATTCCGCTGCGGTTTTAAATATGTTGATTATTTAAAAGAGTTCAGTAGAACAGTTTTTAAGTTCAGGCCTGTGCGATTGTTGTGGCTGTCTCTGCTTTATCCAGATTTTTGTTTTAGTCATTGTCATGGAAGAAGATGGAAAGGTTTCGATACAGAAGTTTGATGGACAGAAGTTTGGTTGGTGGAAGATGCAGATTGAAGCGCTACTTTGTCAGAAAGACTTGGATGTAGTGTTTGAGGATGAAAAACCAGAAAAGTTGTCAGAAGCAGAGTGGAAGAAATTAGACAAGAAAGCTAGGGCTTGTATTACATTGTCGTTGTCGGAAGATGTGGCGTTTAACGTCATGAAAGAAACCACAGCCCGTGGTATGATGGAGCACTATCCAACATGTATGAAAAGCCTTCGGCAGCAAATAAAGTTTATCTTATCAGAGAGCTAGTGACAACAAAAATGAAAGAGAGTGGGTCAGTTACAACGCATATTAACAATCTTAATTCGAACCTCTCCCTCTTAGTGTCAGTCGACATTAAATTTGATGATGAAGTTCAAGGTCTTTTGTTATTATCCTCTTTACCCGACAGTTGGTCGCAAACAGTGACTGCGGTTTATAGTTCGTCTACAAAAATTACATTTGATAAGATTCGGGATTTGATTCTTGGAGAAGATTCAAGACGCAGAAGTTCAGGTGAATCAGCATGTAATATATTAGTCACAGAAGGCAGAGGTAGGGGAAAACAACGAGGCAGTGTGAGCAGGAAGATGAGTCAGTCTAGGACTCGTAAAGATATTGAATGCTGGGGTTGTAAAGAGAAAGGACACTTCAGGAATCAGAGTCCGAATGGTAAGAAAGAGGTGAACGTTACAGAAGACAACACATATGACGGAGTCAGTAGCGATGAGTTTTTAGTTCTTAGTGTTGAGAGTAACGTTGATTATTGGGTGATGGATTCCGGTGCATCGTTTCATGCCACTCACTGTAGTGAAAAGATGAAGAATCTAAAGTTTGGGGATTTTGGAAAGGTTCGACTAGCGAACGATGATATTCTAGAGGTTACGGGTATGCGAGATGTTGATTTGATAACTTCAGTGGGTACTTCTTGGACTTTGAAAGATGTGAGAGTTATTCCAAATTTAAAGAAACGTTTGATTTAAGTTGGGCAGTTGGATGACCAGGGGCACGATGTTAAGTTTGGGAATGGGCAGTGGAAGGTATTCAAAGCAAATCTCGTGGTTGCTCGTGGAAAGAAAATGGGTTCGTTGTATATGGTCGATATGTCACCAAAGGAGTGGATCCAGTTTTGGTGAAAGACAAAGTCCGGTTCACAGAATCTCGTGGGCAGAAGAAGGTTTGTTTTGCAAGTAACAAACCCAGAGCCAAAGTGAAGATTCAAGATGAACGAGATGGGAAGGTTAAATCAGTCAAAGGACATCGTGACAGTGGTATCACAGGTCGTGTTTCAGTTACAGTTCCAGGTCGACAGTGGATTAAGAAAACCAGTATTCCAGCTGTAAATTATCTCCAATGGATTACTTGCTGAATATGGAAAGTGTTTTCTGTCAGGGTATCTTAGGATTCGGTAGTTTGTTTTTAGTGGGAGTCGGTAGGGACAGAGAACGGGCCAGGGTCAGTTTTAGCCGTGACTGATGTGTTGGAGCTCCGGGGAGCTTCAACGGGCGTTCAGGTTAACTAATGAGAAGGCAGATGCAACCAGGAAGACGAGGAAGATTACAAGAGGTACAAGCGATCATCGGTAGGCAGTTTGAAGATTATCAAGCCTCCAAGTGGGAGACTGTTGAGTTTATTGTGGAGGCTTGATTATTTTGGGTCCGGATCAAGAGAACCATGGAGCAGAAAATTAGAGATCAAATGGGTTGGCCCAGTTTGTTTTAATTAAAGCCCATATTAGTTTTCTTGGTGAATAAGTGGAAAACCCTAATCATGTATCTATTTATACTTAGCCTTGTACTTGTAATTCCTCATCACAAGTGAGACAATAGCAATAATAAAATATTCTGGTTGCAGCCTGTGGACGTAGGTCACTTTAGACCGAACCACGTTAAATCCTCGTGTTCGTTTATTGCTTTTGCGTGTGCTTCGGTTCGTGTGTGCGTTTAATCCTAACAGTAATCGCCACCAATTTCTTTGGTCGTTTCAGTCATTCTTGGATTTCAATTTCAAAGTTGTACAGAATTTTCTGTTCTTTCCCTTTTTCTTTTGTTGGCAAACCTAATTTCAAATCTAAACGATTTTCATTGGCTCGGAAAATAACAAGTTATGTTTTTTAATTTTTCAGTTATTTTTTACAACTTTCAGTTTTTTTCCAGATTATTATTATTACTAGCTTATATCCTGTGTGACACCCGGGTTGATTTTTTTAAACATAATAAATATGATTTATGAATTTTGAAAAATAAAAACATGTAACTAAGTAAGTTAAATTAAAATGTTTTCACATGTGTTGGTTCCATTTTCCATCTTATATTTTGTAAACATCAGTGTCAATTTACTACAATGTTGACCAAATAGAAGTCCATGTCTCCATTTTTACGAAAGTCCTTATGATATGTTTACAATTATCATAAATATTTCTTTGGAAGCTTTATTACAAAACACATATACCGAATTTTAAAATCATATGTAATATTAAAAACACTAAATATGTATAAAACATACCCAGTCTTCTATCAGGTGAGATTAAACTTTCAAATAAATTCTCATTAAACAAACTAACAATTATGTTTAACAAATATTTAAAAGAAAAATATTAAGGCACTAAAGAAAAAAATGTTTTTAAAACATATGAAGCTGGTTTTAAATACTAAATTCCTTTTATTGAGTAAGTTTGAACCATAGTTACATTCGAATTCCTCAACACTTTTCATTTATTTGCCCAAAATCGAAACCCTGTTGTTTTGTTGACAATCTGCACAAATTTTTAAATCACGTTACCAATCAGAATTGTGACGATCAAAAGTTTATTTGATTGATTTATGACACAGAGTTAGATAAACAGGATAAATTTTGATGAATTAAAACCATTGCATCATTGCATCGACCAAGTTAAACTTAGGTCATGTTGTACAAAGTTATATAGAAATATGAATAGAACTCTTTAATTTCAAACCAAAATTATAAAATTTGAGAAGTCCCATTTCGTAAGTTGGATTTAATCAAAGAACTAAAATGATATAATTAATTTATCGAAACCCGTGCTTTTACCAACAAATCTCATGTTATGTGACAATTTAAATAGATCTGATGAAAAATATTTTAATGAAATACATAAAAATAAAAAAAAGCCAAAATGGCAATTTAAAGAGATTTGATGAAAAATAGGAATAGATGGTTACTTGAAAATCCACTCTTTTATTATATAGGTAGATTATTTTTTACAATTTTTCACATTTTAAATTTTATTTTTCTCAATTTTAAAAAATGTTTTGCAATGTCAAATTATTTAAAAATAAAAAAACCTACATGACCTGCTATCCAGGTAAAATATCTAGGATTAGAACAAAAAGAAAACTTTAGTAACCTGATTTGAGCAAAAGATTTTATTAGTGACATGATTGGAACAGTTTCAAAACTTGGTTACTATTTTATAGGGTTTCCCTCAAGATATTGTCAACTCAAGGTTAAATACACACCGAAAAACTAATAATTAAATACCAAAAGATAATAAATGTGCGTAATCAATCCGAGAATATCGTCTTAACCCAAACAATGTCTTAAGTCTTAACCCAGACTATGCATAGTGTATGGACTACAAAATGGGACGACATGCGCCATGTGACGTCCGTCAGCAAATGATGAGTTTTTGTTTTATGGGTGTAGTGGTGTTGTAGCTGATTACACACACACACACACACAGACACACACACACACATATATATACGCACCTACACATAAGAAAGAGGGTGAAATTATGGATTAATGGAGTTACACCTTCACTTCTCGCTGTAAAAAAATTTCTGAAATGATCCAATACATATATATATATATATATATATATATATATATATATATATATATATATATATATGGGATGAATAATTTGAGAAATTGATGAGTTGTAAGAACTTTGAGAATTTTGGACCACACATTTAATTAAATGATATGAAATATGTGGCTGAGATTAAATTTAATTAAAAAATGAATAAGGAGAGAGAATAAATATTTTTGATGATTACACGAGTTTGAATGTTAGTTACACATGTGTAATAAGTCGATTCAGTGTGTATAAAAATACTGTAATTTTTGTACATTACTTACACTTACGTATTACACATGTGTAAAAAAAATTCAAAAAACAATTGTTACGTTGAGTTCTTAAAACTCAAAGCGGTTCTCAAAAAAATTGTTACGTTGAGTTCTTTCGAGTTCTTAAAAATCAAAGCGGTTCTCAAAAAAAATTGTTACGTTGAGTTCTTTCGAGTTCTCAAAGTTCTTACAACTCATCAAGTTCTCAAAATATCCCTCCCCTATATATATATATATATATGGCGTTAAAATTAAAAGTGGAGTGTGTCTAAGAAGTGTAAGAAGTAATCTGGTGCGTTAGATATGTTGATCTGATGGTGGATATGGAAAGTGCGTTTATTGTGCGGTGTGTTTTATTTTAGTTTCGGTGTGTTTTATTAGATCTAATGGTGAAAACACACTTTCTAAACTTTTTATGAAAAATCTACTTCTTATTATAACATTGCTCTCTCTCTCTCTCTCTCTATATATATATATATATAGGATCAGGATCATGAAAGAACTTTTTTGAAATTGAGAACTATGAGAACCATTTTGGACCACAAAAAAACAATAAATAAAAAAATCATAAAATAAAAAAAACCCAAAAATCAAAAAAGTAAAAACACCAAAATTCTTATTTTATCATCCCGGATTAATAAAAAAAACTCGGTTTAGCTAAGGTATATACACATATGTATAATCTATATATATATATGTACATTTACATGTTTTTTTGTACACATGTGTATAATTTAAGATAAATGATACTGTACATATGCGTATATTACGTAAATAAAGATTATATAAAATTATACATATATGTATAATACGACATTTTTTTTGTTTTTTTTAATTTTTTTTATATTTTTTAATGAAACCGGAATGAAATATAAGAATTTTGGTTTTTTTACTTTTTTAAAATTTTTATTTTTTTTTGTTTTATGATTTTTTAAAGGTGCTTTTAGTGGTCCAAAATGGTTCTCAAAGTTCTCAATTTGCAAAGAGTTCTTTTAGGATCCTTACCCTATATATATATATATAATAGATATAAGCAAGTTTATAAAGGCGTTCAACTTGGAAACATGAATTAAAAGTGTCGGTTAATAAGATAGTATTGTTTATTGTTAACGTATACATACACACATACACACACATATACACACACACACACATACACACACACACACAAACTTGTAACGGAATTAATCGACAAGAAATACAAACTCTGTGTGTCGGTATTAATAGAATAATATTTATTTAATAGCTAATATTAATTTATCTTTATTATAATTAATTATAATATATAACAAAACACATAAAAAAAATAAAACCTAAAAATCCGGTGGCCGATTTCGAACACGCGACCACCAGGTCAAAACACACCCCCAAACCAGTTGATCTAGCATGTCAATTGAGTGGTAAACAAAAACGATATATTATATACAGATGCCAATATTTAGCCCCAGATTGAAAAAAAGAACCCTAATTCCTAATCTGTTAATCCCGATTATTTTTGTTAAATTAACCTTAGGGTTAGCGATCTATAACTAAATACGATCCATATGGTATAATCAATTACCTTATTTGCTGTATAATTGATGATACACAACCCGATAAACACACGGCTACGAACAGGTCAAGACCAACGATCAAGAGGATGTAAGAATATAATTAAGCATGGGGGTTTAGTTGACGCTGGGTAGAGGGTTGTGCAGGTTCAGTTAATTGTATTATTATGTACGATATAATGTATATTGATAACGAGTGATGCCGGTCAGAAAATAATAATCAATATGTATATTATACGATCTGGTTTCTTAATTCAAAGCGTTGGTGGAGTCGTTTTAACCATATTTACGATTTACAATAATCAATTCCTTGTTTAGGACGCAGATTAGGGCTCAAGAAACCAATACGGGTCTTCGGGTTGATTGAGAACGGGTCCTAGTTTGGGTTTGGTTTATAGGATAAATGAGTTATCTATATCTATACTATATATAAAGCGTGAGTGAAGGACCTCTTAAATTTAAAGAGGTATAATCAGTATTGCATAAATTAGAATCACTAATACATAAAATTTTGAAAATTTGAGGGCAATATAGTATGTTTGACATCATGTACGGTTAAGAATGTTTACTTTAGAAAATAGTTACAAAAATAATCCTTCAACTTCAATACAACTTTGTTAATTTGTAAAGTAGTTACACATAATTGACAAATTCATTTAAAATTTTTATTTCTTCAATATCTTTTAATATATTGTGTTTTAAACAAAAACGAATTTATCAGTGCAATATGCTTATTATTTTGACGTGTTGATTATAAAGTACAAGTCAATTAAGCATAAGAGTACAACTCAAATATGCAATTATGAACCTAGAATATACTTACCAATTTAACCCTTTTAACTATACTCAACTTTATAAGTTTAATTAATAATTACTCTTGCATTCTCTTAAGTTTACTCACATAATCATCTATATTCTTTTTCTTTGTTTTTCATTTATATCTTTGAATATAATATGTTTTAATACATTTCAAACATACAATCACGACGTGTTTAGTTTTGTCGAAGTTCCAATGTAAGAATATTGATGCGCGCGTTATAAAAATATAACCAAAATGATTTCGTGTCATTTTAGAAAAAATATCAATTTTGTTTCCAGTCAAAATGCATGCCATCAATATGAGTTTTGATCATTTTCTTTAAAATACTTTTATTGTTTCGGGTCAACGATTGAGGACTTTGACAGGTCAAAACTTGAATATAAGCCAAATGAGTTTAGGCCATTATAAAAAAGTTTAAAATCTTGTTTAGGACAAAACAAGCAATGAGTAAAATGAGGTTGAGTCATTTAAGAAAAAAAAAGTTGTCACTTTTGGTTCGGGTTAAAACATGTTATCAGCAAAGTTCGAGTCATCTTAAAAAAAATGGTCTTGGTTTGAGTCAAAACAATTATATGCAAAATGAATCCATGTCATTTTAAAAAAATTATCAATTTTGGCTCTGGGTGGACATTAAATCTTTGGTCATTTATGAAGGTTTCAAAAGACTCCCAAAAAACCGTGACTAACATAGTAGATTTGGTTTGGTCAAAATGCCCAACAAAATGAGTTTCGATCATTTTTTAATATCTTTATTTTTTCGGATTAACGATCGAGGACTTTGATATATTAATATGCGTGCGAGTTATAACGGGATGTAAGCCAAATGAGTTTAGGTCATTATAAAAAAATACAGTTATGTTCATATAAAGATGAGTAATAAGAAAAATGAGTTTGGGACATTAAAAATAAATTGTCAACTTTGATTCTGGTTAAATCATGTTAAAAGCATAATGAGTTCGATTCATCTTTTAAAAAAAATAGGTTTTGGTTTGCATCATAATTATTATATGCGAAACGAATTTGGGTCATTTAAAGAAAATATCAATTTTGCCTTTGGGTGAACATTAAATCTTTGGTTGTGCATGAAAGTTTCAAAAGACTTTCCAAATAACCGAGACTACCATAATAGATTTGGTCCAGGTCAAAATGCTTAGAAAAATGAGTTTCGATCATTAAAACTTGGTTTTTGTGATTGGTATAGTAATATTGTATCGTACAAAAAGCAACATTCTTTTTTTTTTTGAAAAAACCCTATCGTGTCCGTTTTGGATAAAAATCTGCTAAGGATAATGTATCCAAATCTGTTATGTGAGGTTTAGTGCTAAAATGATAACAACGAATGTATATATAAAATCTTGATGAACAAAACGATTATATGAACGAAATGGAGATAAACACCGTGATATGATTACGAGGGAAAAAACCCTTGAATACGATAATCTCACTTTGGTCAAAACTTAACAAGGTAATCTTTGATCGAATCACTTCGGTCAAGGATCAACGAGGTAACCTTTGGTCGGATAGCGCGTGATTATAGTAATCTCCGGCACCAAAAACCCCCGGACGGTGAAAACTATCACCGTCAATTATATTTGTTTTCACCGTCAATTATATTGATAATATAAGGTGGTTACAAGTGTTGTGGAGTTGTTGATCAACGATTACAAATGAGCTAAGTGTGTGTGTGATTACAGAGAATTTGTGAGCTAAAATCTGCAGTAGTAAAGCTAGTGAACCGTGTGTGTCCTAGGGTTGATCACAACTCAAATATTTATAAAGAAAAAGTAAAATAACTAACTAACAATAACTCCTAAAAATCCGCAAGTCCTCCACTAGCCACTCCCATCACTTTGACCACGTGCCATAGAAGTCCAGCCGCGAAATAAGTGGAAGAATAAGTCTAGGAGCCGTTAATGTTGATAAATGTCAACATTCATATGAGAAACAACCGTTAACAGCACCAAATACCAAGGATCCATGATCCTGACATAGCTCTGGAACTCTTCAGAAGGATAATTGATCCAGACACGTCTTCAAGAATAACATATCCTCAGTACTCAGTTATTTGTGACACAACAAGAAGTCCTATAAATGCCTCACATTCCCTCTATCTTCATCCACGACTTTAACCACGTGTTTGACAAGTACAATAGCGAGATATCCGTTGGAATAAGTCTTGGCGCCGTTATACTTATTAAATAACAACCTACACACAAGAAATAATTGTTAATAATACCAATTACTGAGGATTTCTGATCCTGACCGGATCTGTCTAAGGATAACTGATCCAAGAACATATGTCAGGATAACGTATCCACAGTGTCAAATTTCCGTGCCCTAACAATTGCCCCAAAATGGCGGTTGTGATAATATCGCAGCTGTCATTTTTCCTTTGAATTCAGACTTCCTGCAAAAACATATGAGATTTGACAAGCTAGATATAATTATCATATATATATATATATATATATATATATATATATATAGTTTCCTTGAGAACTTCCCTTCAAGCTATATATCCGAAACCTCTTATTCTTCCTGCAAATCATGAACAACTAGTAACATCTGTTTAACCCGGGTGGACGGTTCATCTTTCATATGGTGAAATCCGGGTTAAGGGTTTGGATAAGTCCAAGTGACTTATGTTTAATAATATAAAACTTTTGACTATTTGCTTGTTATTGTGAAAGTTTGTTTGATATAACTTTAGCTTTATTGAAAGTTTTAAGAAATAATTTTGAGTAAAAAGTTTTAGGATAGAATATCCTTGCAATCCTTAAGTAAAAGGGATTACAAAGATCTTAGACAAATAAATGTAAATTGACAAGTATAAATCATACCATAAGGTCTAATTAGACCTAGGTTACCATAAGTAATGATCCTTCTGTGATCCTGGTAGAAGCAATTTAAGGATTTTGAATCCATAAGTCTTGATCTTCATAATGAACTTAGAAACTCTATTGCAAACAACTTATAATGTTAACTGGGATTAAACCCAACAAGCAGGGGACAAGCCCATAAAATAAACTGGGGACAAGCCACTGCAACTGGGGACAAGCCCGTGTAACTGGGGACAAGCCCGTGTAATCTGGGGACAAGCCCGTGCAACTGGGGACAAGCCCGTGTAATCTGGGGACAAGCCTGTGTAACTGGGGACAAGCCCAAAACTGGGGACAAGCCTAAAACTGGTGTTAAACTGGGGACAAGCCCAAATACTGGGGACAAGCCCAAACTGGGGACTGTCCCAAATATGGATGTTAATTGGGGACTCTCCCAAACCGGGATTTATCCCAAACGTGAGATAACGTGAAAACGTTATAAACCGGTGGTATGGTACGTCTACCATAATTCGTAGGATCCTCCGTATAGTCGGAAACAACGAAATTGTCAGCCACTAAGCGTGTACTAGTCCCGCTGCCCCGGACTATACGTCGGATAGTGTGCGCTACAGGCGATCGTAAGAAAGGTGAAAACCTTTAAACCTTTGGGGATATGACCATCGGGGGTCATATCCAATCGTGGGCTAGGCCAAGAGAAATAGGATAGTACCACAAATGTAAAGGAGAGGTGGCCAACCTCTTTGACATTGAACCTTTTATTGAAATCTGCATTGTTACTTACAAACTTGGAAAAGATAAATGTTAAGAATACATTATCCTTAAAATAACAAGAATATGAAATGAATAAGTAATCAGATAGATATTACCAATTTTAGGATCCTTATCCTTTAAGGATAATATATCCTCTCGGGATACTGGATCCTGATTAGAAAAAGTACTTCTTGAGGTGGATAGCATTCCATGCTCTTGGTAATCTATTGCCTTCCATCGTGAGCAAATGATATGCCCCCTTTCCTGCTTCCGACTCAATCTGATAAGGTCCTTCCCATTTGGGTGCTAGCTTTCCATCGGCCGGATTGGTAGTATTTTGGAAGGCTTTCCTCAAAACCAAATCTCCTTCTTGAAATCTTCTTATTATGATATTTTTGTTGTATGCCCTAGCTACCTTTTGTAGATATGCTGTCATCCTGATCTTGGCTAGGTCTTTAAGTTCTTCTATAGTATCCAAGTCTTCATGAAGGATTTCTTCATTGACTTCAGGATCACGGATGCTCGTTCTTGCCGTAGGAACCACCATTTCTGTGGGAATTACTGCTTCTGACCCAAACACCAATGAGAAGGGTGTCTGGCCTGTTGCATTTTTAGGTGTAGTCCTGTCTGCCCAGAGAACATAAGGAAGTTCTTCGGCCCATTTTCCCTTCTTAGATCCTAGCTTCTTTTTTAGATTGTTGATGATAATCTTGTTACTAGACTCTGCTTGACCATTGGCTTGAGGATGAACCGGAGTGGAAGTAATCATTTTGATGCCCCAACTGTCACAAAAGTTAGTTGTTCTATTCCCGATAAACTGGGAACCATTGTCACAAACAATTTCAGCAGGAATACCAAATCTAGTTATAATATTTCGTTTAAGAAAAGATATTACTTCCCTTTCTTGGACTTGTACAAATGCTTCTGCCTCAATCCATTTGGAGAAGTAGTCAGTCATATTAAGCATAAAGACCTTTCCACCGGGTGCTTTTGGTAGTTTGCCTACAATATCCATACCCCACTTCATGAAAGGCCATGAGGAGGATATAGTATATAGAGGCTCCGCTGGTTGACGAAGGATGTTCGCGTGTCTTTGACAAGCATCACATTTCCTTGAATACTCCACTGCATCCTTCTTCATTGTTGGCCAGAAGTATCCAGTTCTGAGTATCTAGGAAAATAACGCTCTTCCACCTGTGTGATTTCCGCAATCTCCTTCATGAAAATCCTTGAGTACTTCTTGGATCTCAGGATCCTCAATGCATCTGAGATATGGACCTACAAGAGATTTCCTATATACCATATCGTTTAACAAAATATATTGGGATACCTTGAGTTTGAAGGACTTGGGATTTATAGTGGCTGGAATTTCTCCAGTCTGAATGTAGTTCTTGATAGGATGGATCTATGATCCTTTGTTATTTGAGGATAAAGGATCCAAGAGTATGATTTCTTTATCATTCGTTATCTCCCAAACTTCCTGTTCTCATATTGCTGGTGAGAGAATGTGAATTATTGGGATTTTCAAATCCTTAGGAACCTTCAAAGATGAGGCTAAGTTTGCCAAGGCATCTGCCCCAACGTTTTCTTCCCTCGTTACCTGTGTAATACTAAATATTTCGAAGGATTTTGATAATTCCTTCATAACATCTAAATATTTAATTAGTTTCTCACCTTTAACAACATACGTGCCATTAAAGTGGTTAGTTATCAATAAAGAATCTACGTAAACTTGAAGATACCTGATCCTCAAGCTTTTGGATAAATGCAAACCTGCGATCAGAGCCTCATACTCTGCTTCGTTGTTTGTTGCTTGGAACTCACAAGCTGTGGACTGGGGTAATATGTCCCCATGTGACGATTTCAGTAGGATCCCCAATCCTGTTCCTCTTACATTGGAAGCACCATCGGTGAAGAGTATCCAAGGATCCTTGGTCTTTTCCAGTTGTTGGACGTCCAAGTCAGCTTCTTTTTGTAGATCACTAGTGAAATCAGCCACAAAGTCCGCTAGTGCTTGCGATTTGATAGCTGTTCTAGGCTCATACTGAATGTCGTATGCACTCAGCTTTACAGCCCACTTAGCCATCCTACCTGACAATTCTGGCTTTCTAAGAACATTCTTAACATGATAGTAAGTTCTCAAAATAATAGTATGAGTCTCAAAATAATGTCTTAATTTAGTAGAAGCCATAATAAGTGCAAGAATTAACTTTTCTAAATGAGAATACCTGGCTTCTGCATCTAAAAGACTCTTACTTACATAATAAACGCGATGTTGTTCACCTTCATGGTCCGTCACAAGGACAACACTTACAACATTTCCTGAAATAGCTAGGTAGAGATATAAGGATTCTCCATCCACATGCTTCATCAGAGCAGGAGCTGTCATCTCTGAATGTTTGAAGGCAAATGTGGATTTTCTTCGCTTTAGGAAGGATATCATATCCTCCTTGATCTCACTAGTGATACCGGATCCTAGGAACACCTTTACATCTGGATCCTCGGGATCCAAGAATACTTCTCTAATGTCTTTCTCCCGAGCTTCCAGTACGTCCCTAGGATGTTTCTGTGGTTGCTATGCTATAGTTTGCTTGGCTGTCGGCTTCATTGATGAAGAATAATAGTTCTTGGCCTCCACCTGATCACCGTCTATCCTCACTACTCCCCAAGTAGAAGCCACCACCTTCATCCCATGTAACCAAGGCCTGCCTAAAATAACATTGCAACAAGAAAGGTTATCAATAACACAAAATCTATGGTAAGAATTTAAACCTTCGATATATATTGGGAGGTTAATTTCCCCCAATGTCTTCTTGGTTTCTCCACTGAAACCAACTAGCACTGATGTCCATGGGATGATCTCGGAGTCTGGTATGTTCATCTTCTGAAGAACACATGTCGGAGGTTTCTTGCTTTGTTTGATTCCCCAGACGATCCTGGATCCTCTTGTCGTCTTCCAATCGTATGAACCTGAGTGCCCTGTTTCTGACTTCATCTAAAGACCTGCAATGAGTCATCACAAGATCATCATAAAAGGGGGAGCCCCTCTAAAGTCCCATCTTGAAGGCTTCAACAGCAGTAGCCATGTCAAGATTAGGGATTTCTAGAGCTTCCCTGCCGAACCTCGTAACAAAATTCCTAAGGGATTCATCACTTGGTTGGATAACTCGGTATAAATCACTAATTAACTTCTCAAATTTCCTGCTACAGGAAAATTGACTGTTGAACAAGTTAACTAAATGTGAAAAAGAAGTAACTGAGGAGGGTGGAAGAATTAGCAGACATTTTAATGCTGATCCTGCGAGTGTGGATCCGAAGCCTTTTCATAAGCAAGCTTCCTTGAGTCTCTCCGGGATAGGGTTGATCTCCATCCTTTCTCTGTATTGTGCTACATGTTCTTCAGGATCAGTGGTCCCGTCGCAAGTCTTCATGTTGGGGGTTTGGAATCTCTTCGGGATTTCAGCATCACAGATAGGTAGAGCAAATCTGGTTAACTTGTGGCTTCCCTCAGGTATCTCGGGGATTGGTCGTATCACCCCGGGAACACTGGATATCATATCCTTGAGCTTCTGTAGCTCTTTGGCCATAGCTTGGTTGATACCTGCATCCTGCATGGGACCACGGTTAGCGTTAAAGGATATAGGATCATACAAGTTACCTCTTTGCTGAGTGAAGGTTGACATCCCGGATGAGTAGCTGGGATAAGATGAGTCTGCGATAGGAGTTGGTCCTCCAGAAGCTATGGTCTGCATGGGAATTTTATCTCCTTCATGGACTTCTGAGGATCCTTGATTCTGAAAGAAGGATCCTTGAGGTTGGGAATTGTAGGATCCTTGGTGATACAACCCAGAGGACCCTGGTTGAAGGATGGATGATCCTTGTGGGAGAGTTGAGGATCCTCGAGCTAGTTAACCCATGGACCCTGGTTGAAGGATAGATGATCCTTGCTAGAAGTGTGAGGATCCTTGAGCTAGTTGACCCATGGATCCCTATTGAAGGATAGATGATCCTGGCTGAAACAGTGAGGATCCTTGAATCTGTTGACCCATGGATCCTTGTTGAAGGATAGATGATCCTGGCTGAAACAGTGAGGATCCTTGAATCTGTTGACCCATGGATCCTTGTTGAAGGATAGATGATCCTTGTGAGAACTGAGCCATGGATCCTGGACTGGTGAAATCCAGCATCCTGGGCATCAGGGGAGTGTGATCCTCCGCTGGCCTCTTATTCTTCTTGAGATCTTCTATCTCACGAAGGATCCTCTGGTTGGTCTTGTTCTGCTGCTCCATGTATGCTTTAACCTGCAAAAACATAGATGAAACATCATTGTTAGTACTAACCACCGGGGTGGCAGCAGTGGTTCTTGAACTCTGGAAGACTGGCAGCTGTGTTTTGCTTCTAGCAGCGGCAGGCCGTTGCGTTCCCGTGATTGGCGGAGGCATCGGTGGCAAAGTCCTTGATGAGAGAGGAACCGTAGCCGGCATGGTTGATGAAGCAGAGGTTGATTGAGAGGCCATTGATAGTGATATGGGTATGAAAAATTGAAAATTGATAGGAATAATACGGATTATAGCACCAATTGCCCCACGGTGGGCGCCAAATTGTATTGGATAAAAATCTGCTAAGGATAATGTATCCAAATCTGTTATGTGAGGTTTAGTGCTAAAATGATAACAACGAATGTATATATGAAATCTTGATGAACACAGCGATTATATGAACGAAATGGAGATAAACACCGTGATATGATTACGAGGGAAAAAACCCTTGAATACGATAATCTCACTTCGGTCAAAACTTAACAAGGTAATCTTTGATCGAATCACTTCGGTCAAGGATCAACGAGGTAACCTTTGGTCGGATAGTGCGCGATTATAGTAATCTCCGGCACAAAAAACCCCCGGACGATGAAAACTTTCACCGTCAATTATATTGATAATATAAGGTGGTTACAAGTGTCGTGGAGTTGTTGATCAACGATTACAAACGAGCTAAGTGTGTGTGAGATTACAAAGAATTTGTGAGTTAAAATCTGCGGTACTAAAGCTAGTGAACCGTGTGTGTCCTAGGGTTGATCACAACTCAAATATTTATAAAGAAAAAGTAAAATAACTAACTAACAATAACTCCTAAAAATCCGCAAGTCCTCCACTAGCCATTCCCATCACTTTGACCACGTGTCATAGAAGTCCAGCAACGAAATAAGTGGAAGAATAAGTCTAGGAGCCGTTAATGTTGATAAATATCTACATTCATATGAGAAACAACCATTAACAACACCAAATACCGAAGATCCATGATCCTGACATAGCTCTGGAACTCTTCAGAAGGATAATTGATCCAGACACGTCTTCAAGAATAACATCTCCTCAGTACTCAGTTATTTGTGACACAACAATAAGTCCTATAAATGCGCCACATTCCCTCTATCTTAATCCACGACTTTAACCACGTGTTTGACAAGTCCAATAGCGAGATATCCGGTGGAATAAGTCTTATCTTCATCCACGACTTTAACCACGTGTTTGACAAGTCCAATAGCGAGATATCCGATGGAATAAGTCTTGGCGCCGTTATACTTATTAAATAACAACCTACACACAAGAAATAATTGTTAATAATACCAATTACTGAGGATCTCTAATCCTGATAGGATCCGTCTAAGGATAACTGATCCAAGAACATATGTCAGGATATCGTATCCACAGTGTCAAATTTCCGTGCCCTAACAGTGCCATATAAAAAACTGTATCGTGCCATATGTTTAAAAGATTGTAACTACTAAAAATATGTTTAAACATATTGTCGTTACCGCAACATCGCGCGGGTATACTACTAGTTTGATTATATTACAAAATTTGCATATTAGACCCTATAATTTGAAGGTGGAAACATTTTTGGGTAAAATCTTAGTTTAGGTTTAGAATTGTCATACTTTGAAAGATATAAATATATATGTTATATAAAAAATTAAGCAATAACGCAATAATAATTTATTTACTCGATAAACGTGATATTTTAATTAATAAATTTTTCGAATATAAAAACGGGTCGGGTATAAATAAGTTAAACGAAAACCCGAGTTGTTACAGTAACAACTAAAGAATGGAATCTATTGAATTGATCGTCCTGGGCTTGTGAGGGAGCTTTTGTTGCTTGCATTTAGAGCACAAAATATATTTTTCAATGTAAGAGAAAAATTTAACATGCAATTCATTTTTGCAAATGAAAGACATCTTTCGACTTATAACATATCATGACAAAATCAACTAACCCATAACCAAGTTAACAAAACCCTAATTTTCAGACTAAAATAAATCAATCAAACAAACAAAATTAACAAATCCCCACTTGTCAATCCACTAGAAACGATCCAAATCTCAACATTCTCAAAATACAACAATAATAACTAGTAGCAAAATATTAATTGAACTCTATAAATATAATATAATATAATATAATATAATATAAAATATTATAATATAATATAATATAATATAATATAATATAATATAATATAATATAATATAATATAATATAATTGATTCGCTGAACCTTCCAAGGATCCCATTGACCATGACGACAAGATGATCGGCAGATGAAACATCGGATTCATCACAACTGAAGACATTTAGTCCGCTGGTAACTGTTTCTGTCACACCCCCATCTTAGGCCTAGGCGTGTGACTCGATAGTTGGTACCACATTTGTATATAAATCAGAGTTAAGATTGTTATCGGAAGACTTCATAAAATATATGGATTAAAGTTGTAAAATATTTACATTACAAGAGTCGAGACAAAAGTCTCGATTGGATTTATTTGTTTATAAGTTTAACAAAAACATCATATTTTATATTCAAACAAAATTATCTGAGCCATCGAATTCTTGAGCATTCGTCCTTCAAGCTCTATTCTTGGTTACCTGCAAAACGTTATAAAAATACGTCAGCAATGATTGCTGGTGAATATGCTGACGCTAAAAATATTTTCTTTTACTTTATCACCCCTCGAGGGTTACGCAAGCCTCGACCCATCTTGGCTTAGGAATGACAAAGTTAAAACATCATTATAAACTCAAGTCTCTACACTAGGTCACCCCGGCAAAACACCGCAGCGTTTCGACGTACTTAGGTACCATAAATATACACAAGGTCATTCTCACTCGAGCATACTTTGGTTCGGCTCATCGTGGCTGGAGGTCGTGACCAGGCGTGGTGTGATGTGCCCACCGCATTTTACCACATATGTAAGGATCCAGACAAACGTATACTACAGCCTGAGGGCTAGGCTTTTACTCTTATTCATAATGTTTTTAGAGACAAGTGGCCTCATATAAAGTTTTACACATAACACATTTATGTGTTTGAAAACAAGTTTGTAAAAGTGGGGCGTATTCACCTTTGATCGGGATCGGTTTCCAACACCGTCGTTGCGTAATCTTTCTTGCTATCTCGCACCTATAGTACGAGTATAACTTTTATTAGTCGGATATACAATCCGGCTTAAGACCTTTAGTCTTATTACCTCGATGAACCTTTAGTTCATTTCTTTTACTTTAAAACCTTTAGTTTTAGAAGCAATATTTATAAACCTTTAGTTTATTATAAAAACCCGACGCTTTTTCTTTTCTAAGAAACGTATTCTTTTTCTTTATCATATAAGAATATCATTATTACTTATATAATATTCATAACAAAGAATTATATAATTCACACAAATATATATACACTTCCATATTTCTTTATTTTCTTTTCTTTGTTATATAATTTCTTTCCATAAACATCGAGTATAATTCCGACTTAGGGCATTAAGCCTTTATAATATTTTAATATTATTTTAGTCGGATATTAAGCCTTACCTTTCCTCGGCTTAATACTTCCTAGATACTCGAGTAGCGCATCTACGCCGCTTAGCCTTTTCAACACCCGCCTTGATCGTCACTTCACTTCGGCACGCAAATCGAGACACCAACTTTTCACGGCACGTACTTCGAGATGATCGTCGGGATGTCGGTACGGGATCACCTTCTTGATCGGAACATCGTCGGAGAGTGGTACGAATATCGAGGCATGGCACATTTATCGAGGAATCGGGGCACGGTTTTCGAGGTGGATCGTTGGCATGAATTTCGAGGTGTAGAGAGAGTAGAGAGATGATTGTAAACTGATTTTAGGTGTGGTTTATGAAGACCCCGGACCTTGCTATTTATAGGTAAATCTGGTGTCCCATCGCGTACCGCGCCTAGGAATTGAGGACCCGTCGTGTACCGCGACGAGGTCTGATGACGCAGACAGTAGGTCTGCCACGTGTCGCCTCATGGCAGACGTTGTGCCACGTGTTTACACGTGGCGGACGATATGCCACGTGTGGCCACGTGTCGGGACACGTGGAGACCGTTGTGCCACGTGTGGACACGTGGTGAAAAGGTGTCAGGCGTGTCAGGCCACGTCATCGCGGTACGCGATGACGTAGGCTCAACACCGATCGCGTACGCTGTTGACTTCTTCTAGAACGTCTGACCCAGTCCCATCGGGTACCGCGATGGGATTGTCTTTTGTCCCGTCGCGTACCGCGAAAGGACAAGAATTCAAATTTTTCATTTTAGCCCTTGGAGTTTGGAAGTTGGCAGAATTGATCCCTAAACTTTGGAAGTTGACATTTTTGGCCCGAAATTTCGTGATGTTACATCCTCCCCACCATGAAATAAATCTCGTCCTCGAGATTGCTTCACGAGAATAAGTGGGGGTATTTATTTCTCATTTCAGACTCGAGTCCCAAGTATACTCGGGTCCTCGTCGGGAGTCCCATTTCACTTCACAATTTTCAAGGTTCGTCTTTTGAGTTTCTTTAATTTTGAATCTTCGATTTGAATTGGGCGTTCGACAAATTTTAAGTTTTCATTAATTTCAACATCTTTCAACGGCATCGAGAGAGATTCATCGGCTAAACATTTACGCAGATTCGAGATATGGAATACATCGTGTATCCCTTGCATTTCCTTGGGTAGTCGCAATCGATATGCAACGGTACCAACTCGTTCAAGTACCTCGAAGGGTCCAACGAATCGAGGACTTTACTTTCCTTTCTTGCCAAAGCGGACTACGCCTTTCCATGGCGAGACTTTCAAAAGAACTTTATCACCGACATTGAATTCTAACGGCTTACAACGGATATTGGCGTAACTCTTTTGGCGATCACGTGCCGTCTTATGTCGTTCGCGGATTTGGATAACTTTGTCGGTGGTTTCTTGGACTATCTCGGGTCCAGACAATTGATTATCTCCAGTTTCAGACCAACACACGGGCGTTCTACATTTTCGACCATACAATGCCTCAAACGGTGTGGCTTGAATACTTGCATGATAAATATTTTTATACGAAAATTCCATTAGGGTTAAGTGGTCATCCCAACTTCCACCTAAGTCTATCACGCAAGCTCGGAGCATATCTTCCAACGTTTGAATTGTCCTTTCGCTTTTCCCATCAGTTTGTGGATGATAGGCGGTGCTAAGGTTAAGCTTTGTGCCTAGCGCTTGTTGGAAGCTTTTCCATAAGTGAGACGTGAAACGATTGTTTCGATCAGAAATAATGGACAACGGTACCCCATGTAGGGCCACAATATTGTTAACATAGATACGAGCTAATTTGTCCATTGAGTAAGACTCATTGATGGGTATGAAGTGTGCGGACTTTGTTAATCGATCCACAATTACCCAGATTGCATTATGTTGTCGTGTCGTTTTAGGGAGTTTGGTAATGAAATTCATGGTAATTAACTCCCACTTCCGTACAGGAAGTTCTGGTTGCTGAAGCAATCCCGAAGGCTTTTGGTGTTCAGCCTTGACTTTCAAACATGTTAAGCATTTCGCAACATGCGAAGCGACGTCTCTTTTCATTCCATTCCACCAATAGTTCGACTTGAGGTTTTGATACATTTTGTCGCTCCCGGGATGCATCGTATATTTAGACTTATGGGCTTCGTTTAATATCTTCTCGCGCAATCCTCCAACAATTGGTACCCAAATTCGGTTTCCTATTCTAAGAATACCATCATCACCCTTGACTAACGAGTCAATGGTGCCATTACATTTTTCATCAGAGATTTGGTTCTCGCTGATCACTTGAGTTTGAGCGGATTTGATTTGGTCAACAAGATCGATTTGAAGTTCTAGCCTTAACGCTCGGACTCTTTTTGGCTTTTCGTGCTCTTTTCGACTTAAGGCATCAGCCACAACGTTGGCTTTTTCCTTCATGATAAACTATTTCACAGTCATAGTCGCTGAGAGTCTCCATCCAGCGTCGTTGGCGCATGTTGAGCTCCTTTTGATTAAAGATATGTTTTAAGCTCTTATGATTGGTGTACACGGTAAATCTTACTCCATAGAGATAGTGCCTCCATATCTTAAGTGCGAAGATTATGGCGCTTAACTCTAGATCGTGAGTCGTATAATTCTTCTCGTGTACCTTGAGTTGACGGGAGGCGTAAGCGATTACTTTCTTTCGTTGCATCAATACGAATTCCAAGCCGGAATGGGACGCATCGCAAAAGACGACGAAGTCTTCAATACCTTCTGGCAAGGCCAGTATAGGGGCTTGGGTAAGCTTTTGTTTAAGTATATCGAACGCCTCTTGTTGTTTTGTTCCCCATTCGTATTTGATGTTCTTTCGGGTCAAGGTGGTTAAGGGAACAGCGATTCGAGAAAAGTTCTCGATAAACCTTCGATAATAGTTGTCCAATCCCAAGAAGCTTCGAATCTCGATCGGCGACTTTGGGATCTCCCACTTCGAGATAGCTTCAATCTTAGAGGGGTCCACTTGAATTCCGTTAACTTTGATGAAGTGACCAAGAAATTGCACCTCGTGCAACCAGAACTCGCATTTCGAGAACTTGGCGTACAGTTTCTCGTCCCTAAGAATTTCAAGTAACGTTCGAAGGTGGTTTTCATGATCGGCCTTAGTCTTAGAGTAAATTAATATGTCGTCGATGAATACGATCACAAATTTATCTAAATAAGGCTTACAAATGTGGTTCATCATATCCATGAACGCAGCCGGTGCATTAGTAAGTCCAATTGGCATAACGGTGAACTTATAATGGCCGTACCTTGTTCGAAACACGGTCTTTGGAATGTCTTCGGTTTGAACCTTAAGTTGGTGATAGCCGGAGCGGAGATCGATCTTGGAAAAGAAGCTAGCACCTTGGAGTTGATCAAACAAATCGTCAATTCGGGGGAGTGGGTATCGGTTTTTGATCGTAACTTTGTTGAGGGCTCGGTAGTCTATGCACATTCGCATGGATCCATCCTTCTTCTTGACAAAAAGTATCGGCGCTCCCCATGGTGATGAACTTGGTCGTATAAATCCTTTCTCGAGAAGCTCGTCAAGTTGTTTCTTCAGTTCTTTCATCTCGATTGGTGCAATGCGATATGGAGCTTTGGCGATCGGAGCAGTGCAGGGAATGAGATCGATTCTAAATTCCACCTCGCGGTCAGGAGGAATGCCGAGGAGTTCGTCGGGAAAGACATCGGCAAAATTGGAAACTACAGGAACGTCTTTGATTTCTTTGGGTTTAGATTCTTCGGTGACGTAGGCCATGAATGCTAAGCATCCTTGATTTAAACATTTGTTAGTCCTTATCATGGAGATTAGGCTAACTTGGCCCGCGACCTTATCCCCCTTCGATTCGTATCGTACGTTTGTCAGGGGCTCGAAGTTCAACAGTCTTGTTATTGCAAAGGATACGGGCATGGTTGTCGGATAACCAATCCATACCCAACACAACATCAAAACCAGCAAGAGTCATAGGTAGCAATTGAACAGGTAAAACGTAACCGGCTAATAAGATTTTTCCGTTTTCTAAAGCTTCGGAGATTTTAACAATTTCACCACTAGCGGTCTCGACGCTTAGAGTTTTATTAAGTTTGATTAAGGGTTCGTTTAATAGACTACAAAACTTATAATCTATAAAACTTAAATTGGCTCCTGAATCAAACAATACTCTAGCATAGGTATTGTTAACAAGAAACGTACCGGTAATGGTTTCCGGTGTGTCGGCCGCTTTCTTTGTGTCAAGGACGAACACTTTTGCATTGCCCTTCTTGGGCTCACTCTTCTGACCGCTACCACCCGCACCACCAGCCGCGGGTTTATTCTTGGGGCATTCAAAGCTAAGATGTCCCATCTCCTTGCAATTGTAGCAAGTCATCTTCTTCTTCCAGCAATCAGCCATGGCGTGACCGAATTTGTGACATGACTCACAAGGACGGGGAGTTAGATGGCATCGACCCCTATGGTATTTCTTGCAAGTTTTGCATTGTGGGATGCCGGAGCTGAAGCCAGACCTTCGTTGGTCGACTCCCTTACCCTTGAAACGGGCATTTCCTTCCTTCTTCGTATTTTGCGTTGACACGACCCTCTTATCTGCTTCTTTGTTGCGGATCATTCCGCCCATTAAGTATCCGGCCAACTCCATCGCGGAGTCGGCGGTTTGAGGCAAGTGCGACCTAACCATATCACGAATCTCTCGTGGCAATCCCCATATGTAGCGCTTAACTTTGCTGGATTCCGAGGTAACCAGTTGGGGCACCAAGCGGCAGTACTCGTGGAATTTGATATTATACTCACGAAGGTTCGTTCCGACAACCTTGTGAGATAGAAACTTGGTTTGGATTTGGTCCGTTTCATGCATCGGACAGAATTTTGACATTAACAGTAACTTAAACTCGCTCCATGACAACCCATACATTACTTCCCTTCCTTTACTCATGATTAGTGTGTTCCACCACTCTAGCACTTCGCCTTTGAACATCAGGGCGGAGTATTGAATCGTTTCCTCTTCTGAACACTTGCTCGTGATTACAATCGTCTCCATTTCTTCAAGCCACCTTACAGTCGCGATGGCTCCCTTATCGCCGTGGAATTCTTTCGGCCCATAGTATTTAAAGTCCTTGAACGAACATCCACCAATCTTGAGCTTTTTAAATTCTTGACGGACCCCACCATCAGCGTTCGATTCATGTACGCTCTCTTCCATGTGCGAGGGTCTAGAACGGGGTTAAAAATTGATTTTCGGGAAGGATTTACAGAGTGGGAATGTTTTGTTTGTCGAGATTGGGACCTAGCCATTGATTCTTCCCTAACGGCATCTTTAATCATCTTTTGGATTCGATCCATAAATTTCTCGGGAATTGGATCTTCTTGTTCTTTTTCAGGTCCTTTTCCTTTTTCTTTTTGTTTTTCGGATTCCTTTCGGGAAACCTCAACGTTATTACTTTGTTGAGACATTTATCTTTTTCTTTCTATTCTTTTATATCTGAAATTTATCGAATTTCTTTATTAAACACACATTTATTTCAACATTTGTATATACCATACACGGTATATACAAGGATTATTACAACACACACTTATATATACATTCATATTCGATGTATATATTCTTATCCATACTTTATTCATCACATTACACATAAACTAGATTACACACATAAATTTGAGTACACACACGCTTCTTCTCTTGAAACACACCATTACCACCATCATCTCAGTCCTTTAGAAACTTCTTAACAACCCTCGTCAGTTTTTTGCATTTGTGAAGAAGCTTCTCTCCTATCTTCTTCTTCTTTTTCCCTTCTTCAGCCACCTTCCTCCTCCAGTCATCAGTCTCGTGCAACGCGCGATCTAGGTGTTCTTCGTATGACTGCGGAATAACGTCGGGTATCCATATTGTGGCGGTGGGTCACGGTAACCCAGCGTCACCGTCTCGAAATGGTTTCTCGGTTCAGGATACGGGACGTAAGTCTAATCAGATGCAAGGTAGCGGTATGTCTTGGCGGCTTGATTTTGCTCGCGAATCTCATCGGCTTATTCTTGAATTGAGGGAATCCTTCCTTGAAATGGCGGGAAGCTTGATGAAGCTTGGTTCCTTAGCTGCTCAAGATACGGAACATACGGATCGATAGAACCGTAGCTTGGGTTGTTGGAAGTGAATGATTCGTCAATGGACGTTGATATCTCATTAGGGTTGTCGGGATGCTCTTCTTTCGGTTCGGTTTCTTCCATAGGATCCTCCTCTTCCGGATCCTCCTCTTCTTCCTCCATAGGATCTTCCTCCTCTTCCATATACTGAGTGACTTCGTTGATTATCGCGGGCATCTTGAAACTCTCGTAAGGCATCGTCACCCTCATTCTTGGTTTGCAAGATGATCCTTCGCCATTGTTGGGTTGCGAGTTGACTTCATGAGCGGTAAAGCTTCCAGTATGCCACCTTCGCTGGTCGGAGTGGCACTGCATCCAATCGGAGGATGGGGATTTTGGTTCTTCCTTTATGGGTCGGTTTGAAAGGAAGGTATAGGATGGGTGTGCATTTGGAAAATATCCGGTTTGGTAGTATTGTGGTACCTGTGGTGGTTGGTAGGTGGGAATTTCTGAGGGATGGTATGCTGGTATTTTCGTGGGTTGATACATAGGCATTGTCGGTGGATGATAGCTCGAGTGTCTGGAGGGTTCGATTCTTTGTGGTGTGGACTATCGGGTAGTTTAATTGGGCATTGCTCAGTCCCGGGGAAGTATATCGGTTTGGGTCGTTCAATGTATTGGTCGCGGCTAAAGAAGGCCTCATAGTAATCTTCATCCATGACGTCCTTTAAGAATTTGTAGTATTTCCTTGCTCTTCTTGATTCATTATCATAATACTCCATTAATTTCTCATAAGACATCTTTGGGTGTTTAGAATGTAGAGAGGGAAAGAAAAGGTTACCAACCAATCTTATCCCTATTCAAATAAACAAGTAAGATAATTTTCCTATGCTTGGATCGAGGCATGGATATTGTTTTATGATACCCAATTCGCTAAGATCAATGGCTCTGATACCAACATGTCACACCCCCATCTTAGACCTAGGCGTGTGACTCGATAGTTGGTACCACTTTTGTATATAAATCAGAGTTACGATTGTTAGCTGAAGACTTTATAAAATATAAGGATTAAAGTTGTAAAATATTTACATTACAAGAGTCGAGACAAAAATCTCGATTGGATTTACTTGTTTATAAGTTTAACAAAAACATCATATTTTATATTCAAACAAAATTATCCGAGCCATCGGATTCTTGAGCCTTCGTCCTTAAAGCTCTATTCTTGGTTACCTGCAAAATGTTATAAAAATACGTCAGCAATGATTGCTGGTGAATATGTTGACTCTAAAAATATTTTCTTTTACTTTATCACCCCTCGAGGGTTACGCAAGCCTCAGCCCATCTTGGCTTAGGAATGACAAAGTTAAAACATCATTATAAACTCGAGTCTCTACACTAGGTCACCCCAGCAAAACACCGCAGCGTTTCGACGTACTTAGGTACCATAAATATACACATGGTCATTCTCACTCGAACATACTTTGGTTCGGCCCATCGTGGCTGGAGGTCGTGACCAGGCGTGGTGCGATATGCCCACCGCATTTTACCACATATGTAAGGATCCAGACAAACGTATACTACAGCCCGAGGGCTAGGCTTTTACTCTTATTCATAATG
The DNA here is from genome assembly GCF_021521415.1 of Bidens hawaiensis. Lineage (NCBI taxonomy): Eukaryota > Viridiplantae > Streptophyta > Magnoliopsida > Asterales > Asteraceae > Bidens > Bidens hawaiensis. The sequence goes on along the minus strand of NW_027505696.1, from coordinate 78,180 downwards.
TTTTTAGAGACACGTGGCCTCATGTAAAGTTTTACACATAACACATTTATTTGTTTGAAAACAAGTTTGTAAAAGAGGGGCGTATTCACCTTTGATCGGGATCGGTTTCCAACACCGTCCTTGCGTAATCTTTCTTGCTATCTCGCACCTATAGTACGAGTATAACTTTTATTAGTGGGATATACAATCCGGCTTAAGACCTTTAGTCTTATTACCTCGATGAACCTTTAGTTCATTTCTTTTACTTTAAAACCTTTAGTTTTAGAAGCAATATTTATAAACATTTAGTTTATTATAAAAACCCGACGTTTCTTCTTTTCTAAGAAACGTATTCTTTTTCTTTTATCATATAATAATATCATTATTACTTATATAATATTCATAACAAAGAATTATATAATTCACACACATATATATATACACTTCCATATTTCTTTGTTTTCTTTTCTTTGTTATATAATTTCTTTCCATAAACATCGAGTATAATTCCGACTTAGGGCATTAAGCCTTTATAATATTTTATTATTATTTTAGTCGGGTAGTAAGCCTTACATTTCCTTGGCTTAATACTTCCTAGATACTCGAGCAGCGCATCTACGCCGCTTAGCCTTTTCAACACCCACCTTGAGCGTCATTTCACTTCGGCACGCAAATCGAGACACCAACTTTTCACGGCACGTACTTCGAGATGATCGTCGGGACGTCGGTACGGGTTCACCTTCTTGATCGGAACATCGTCGAAGAGTGGTACGAATATCGAGGTATGGCACATTATCGAGGAATCGGGGCACGGTTTTCGAGGTGGCTCGTTGGCACGAATTTCGAGGTGTAGAGAGAGAGAGAGTAGAGAGATGATTGTAAACTGATGTTGGGTGTGGTTTATGAAGACCCCAGACCTTGCTATTTATAGGCAAATCTGGTGTCCCATCGCGTACCGCGCCCAAGTCCTGAGGACCCGTCGCGTACCGCCACGAGGTCTGATGACGCAGACAGTAGGTCTGCCACGTGTCGCCATGTGGCAGACGTTGTGCAACTTGTTTACACGTGGCGGATGATATGCCACGTGTGGCCACGTGTCGGGACACGTGGCGACCGTTGTGCCACGTGTGGACACGTGGTGAAAAGGTGTCAGGCGTGTCAGGCCACGTCATCGCGGTACGCGATGACGTAGGCTCAACACCGATCGCGTACGCTGTTGACTTCTTCTAGAATGTCTGACCCAGTCCCATCGCGTACCGCGATGGGATTGTCTTTTGTCCCGTCGCGTACCGCGATATGAAAGAATTCAAAATTTTCATTTTAGCCCTTGGAGTTTGGAAGTTGGCAGAATTGATCCCTAAACTTTGGAAGTTGACATTTTTGGCCCGAAATTTCCGTGATGTTACAGTTTCCGATGAGCAAACATTTTCGATTTCAGTCGTCATCTGATGTGACTGAGTGGTACCGAATGTTGTTATGCAATAAAGATACGATCTTTGTGAAAGTGTAATAATAATGATAATAATAATATTATTATTATTATTATCAGGTGGGAATTGTTGACGGAAGTTGGGGTTGGAGGATGAAGAAAGAAGACGTAGAGGTGACAGTACGGTTTAAGGGGGCGGTGGCGTTTTATAGTTTTATTTGATGAGAAAAGATTTCAATAACGCGCAAGAATACAAAAATACTTACTTTTCATGAAATCGATCCATGAAATCACATCACAAGATCTTGAAATTGTCAATGTATATCCAATTAATCATTGGCTCATCGAAATAAACAGTTTTGAATCGTTAATCGATCATTTTTTACTTTTCTTCACGAAAACCGTTTTTGAGTGTTTTAGTTTTTGGCCGAGCGTTTTAAGTTTTGGTTGAGCGTTCTTGCATTTTTGTCTTTCTTTTTCGCCTTTGAGCGTCTCGCGTACCTATCGTACGTTAAGGCATTATTGACAATATCTCGACCCTTTATTTTATAATAATAATATAATATAGTCTAATGGACGTCGATGATCATTTGGTCAACGTTTGGATTTGACTAACAGCTATAGTTTGTTCTGAAATGAAATAAAATTATAAATGTGGGTTGAAAAATAATGGGAAAGTTCCCTAAATAGCCCCTTTTAAGAGAGAAAGTGTGTTTAGTCGATCCTTCGATTTTCACAAAATAGCTCACATAATTTGGATTGTGGCGACACATTGGGAAAAGATCCGACCAGTTTTCTAAACCAATAGTATTTTGACACGTGTAAGAATTTCTACAAAATCCGACCAAACTTTTAAAAATATTGAGGAACCCGTCCAAATTTTCTCACTAAAACATCTTCTCCAAAGCAGTCTTGTCGAAGTTGAAATCTCGTCCACACTGACAAGATGTGGACGAAATTAACTTAAATATTGTCAGTTGATGTATATTAAATTATACATCTTTTTAACATCTAATAATCTCTAAAAACTACAACTTTTATCAAATAATATAGCTTAAATAGCTACTTATCATATTAAAATGTATTTTCAGGTAAACCCAAGCCTTAAATGAAGAAACAAGCGAAAAGCCAAAGAAAAACGAAAGAAAATCCAAGAAAACACCTGAACACGCCCCAATGCCCCCTGAACACGCCCCCATGCCTCTAGATGCAAGAAGAGACAAAAATCTTCAAGAAACGACAAAATACTGGGCCGTGCCTCATGAATCATGGGGCCGTGATCACCTTTTAGAAAAGACAAAAATAAATATTACAGATCACCAAAAGCACGGGCCATGCTTCGTGGTGAGTCCGCATGTACGATCTGACAGAGCATTAAATGCGAGAGGACAGATGAACACGGGGGTATGCCTCATGGAGCACGGGGCCGTGCATGCCTCTCTAGACTGCCTATAAATAAAGGAGCATGTTGCATTGATCAAGTATGTTTGAAGAAAAGTTCCATACGGGTTTCTCTTATAAAAACACTCACATTACACTCATATTGAAGATCTTGTGAAGAGTTTAAAGGCTTGGAGGTTACCATCATCCATCACCATTGAAGAAGGAAGATTCATCCAACATTTGGTAAGATTGTTCTAGTTTTATCATGTGTTTGTTATCCTCATATCTTTTAATGTTCATAGCTATGCTCATTATGAGCTAAACTCCTTTTACCATTTAAAATCTATGAAGAAGCTTTGTTTTACTTGATGATTATGTTAAACATGTGATTTAGTTTGGTAAAGTACATGGTTATTTTACAATTATCCTTTGATAAAGAAATGCTTTATCACTTTAACTCAATACATCAAGGTTGATGATTATCAATCATTCATGTTCATTCATGTTCTTGGAGACTAGAAATGGTAAAAAGAATACTTTGATACATTACTCAATATAAAACATGATCCTTATATTGTACTTAGAAATGATGAGATATATGTTATGATCTATTTCTCTAGTCTTGATAATTCTAAAATAACATTGTTAACACGATTGTTTAGGTTATCATGCTAGTTAAAGAACTCATATGTTAATGGAATGTGTAAAAATAACTTAATTAAATCAACCAAGGGGAGGTTGTGTGAGTTACCTACAATCACCCGAAGTTGTTAGGATTGGTATTTGAGAAATCGAAATCAATCCTAATCGTTCTACTTTACCAAACTACTTGTCTACTTAAATTGACATTCTCGTGGTAGTATGATATTAAGAAAATGATTGACTTGAAGATACACATACTACTTTCTTTTATGTCATAAAATATGTTCACTTAGAAATGAGGGACTATTCTATCATATATTATTAAGGCAAGTTTATCACATGTTTACTTAATAATCATCAAGGTAGAATGGAGTGTATTCTTGATCTTAGATGGTAACCTTCATATAATTGAATTACTCACTTAGAATTTCTCTTCTTGTCACCTATATATTAATATATAAAGTATTTCAATTTTACAAAAAAGTTTGAAAATCAACCCCAAAATGATTCAACTCTCTAATTGAACTAAAACAAAGATTCATTATTAGAAACATTTGTGTCCACAGATCGATACTTGGTTATTACCAATGCAATTCTACATATACGATAGGTACACTTGCCTATTTTGTGTGTGTTTAGTATTAGCATAAATAAAGTTTATAAATTTAAAACACGATCTTGTGCAAAAGCTAAATCCCCAATCCTTTATATTTCATAACCACACGCAACACACGTCAAGTTTTTGGCGCCGTTGCCGGGGACATGATACGTTTCTAAGAATGATCCAAGTTTTAATTTAATCATTGTTTATAATTGTACAAATTTTTAACTTTTATTTTATTTTCTTTTTACTAACTATTAAATTATAATTTTTTTCGCATAGTTTAGCCTAACTTTTAGTTTAGCTTAATTAGCTTATACCTTAGTTTAGTTTAAAAATAGCTTAGCCTAACTTTTAGTTTAACTTTAACTAACATTTAGTTTTAAATAGTTTAAATTTGATTTAATCCCATGTATGTCCTCTACATTCAGACCTGAGCTTGTTTCTCTAATTTCTGAACCAGAACGACTTTTTCGTCGACGAGCACGTAATCGGACTGCAGAAACCGCCGAAACAATTAAAGACGAGTCAGTATATGCCACGACATCAGGAAAAAATCATACCGAAAAAATGATGGAAGCACAAAATAATGAACAAACATGAGCCAATATGCCAAACCAACCCTCGAAGGCTACGACAATGGAGTGGCTCCACCCGATATCACCGAACATTTCGAAATCAAATCAAGCATCATTCATATGGTTGAAAATTCAGTTCAATTTCATGGTCTCATCAACGAATACCGTCTTTCTCATATATCTCGATTCTTACGAATATGCGGAACCTTTAAAATTCGAAACTGTTCAAAAGATCAGATCAAACTCAAACTCTTTCCTTTCTCTCTAAGGGGTCAATCCTTAGAATGGATAGAATCTCTTCCTTCTGGTTCCATAACCAACTGGGACCAGATGGTTGAACAGTTTCTCCTCAAATACTTTCCGCCCGATAAAACTGTCAAATATCGAGCAAGCATTACCGGATTCCGAACCGATGATGATGAGTCGTTACACGCAGCATGGGAGAGATCCAAAAGTCTTCTGTGAAGATGCCCACATCATGGACTGAGCGTATGGTTACAAGTACAAACTTTCTTTGACACACGATCCAGACAAAAGAAAACAGGCCACGACCAAGTCGCCGGTGGACACCAGGGATCAAAATCACCTAAGGAAGCATTTGAAATCATGGAGAAGGCAGCAAAGAAGAGTTTTGCTTATAACCCACCAAGATATACACCAACCCATAAAGGAATGCACCACGTCGATTCCAACACTCTTGTCACCGCACAACTTGAAGCCCTTTCTAAAAAAATCGAACAACTTCAAGCCGAACTATCAAAAACCAAGATCAACTATGACACCTGTTGTAAAATTCGTTAATTTTTTAACCCGAAACCCGACCCATTTTTTTTATCCGATATATCACTAGATCGAGAAAACCTTAGAAAATTTAATGTTCACTTCAAGCCACCTAAATCGTATAATCGTTATTTGGAATTTTTACAAACTTTATTATAGTGTTCAAAGTTTCATTCAGAAATATAAAAGAAGTTTCTAAGTATAGAGTTAAATTAAAGGGTCAATATGGTATATATGTAAAACTTGACTTGGTAATAATATCAACGCGTCATCGTCTTCGTTCCGATATTTCCGGCGTAAATTCCGGTGAGTTTTCTTTTTTTTAACACCAACAAATGGCCGAAACCAACAAATCAATTACGCGGTTTGACTCGCGATCTTTGACTAGGCCTCACACAAACTGTTTTGGAGGCTTCAATCACCGACATTAATACCCAATTTCACCGAACATAAATCACGGTGTTGCCATATATGGAACACGCGTCGTCGACGATATATTAACTAACCCCCACTTTCATTCGAAATCGCTAAACTGTTCAATCTGAAAAGAAAATAAAATACCTTTCTGACCACCGCCGCTTTTGTCTCCGGCGAGCTCCGACAGTCATCGATCCGAACGCCGATTCCAGGTAACCTTTATATCATTCTATTCGTTTGGCTATTTCGAACAAAATCCGTAAGGTTTAATGCTAATTGTTACGGCCTTGAGAGAATCTTGAAACCAAAATTATATTTGTTGACTAACAAAGTCTGTAAGGCTAAACGTATGAGGGACATGTCATGTTTTTTTTTGGTTGCATAAAGCTTTATTTAATTGCGTTTTTCATATTGAATCGAACTTTAAGAAAACAAAATGACGCTGCTTTATAAAAATACTCAAAACCATTTTCTAGTAATGCTGAAGTTTTTTTTATTGGTTTCTACTATTCATCGACACCTACCATCATTTTCAAAATACAAATTTAAATTAATGGATTTAAATTACATCATATTTTATTAAAAACATTAGTCCCTTTCAATACAATTAAATATTTCATCTTAACCGATTTTATAAATTCCTCAAAATATTATTTAGATTATTTTTATTGGAAATATTGGTTCGCAAAAGAGTTATAAAATATTTTCTTAAGATGTTTACCCAAACACCTAAGTTTTAACAAAAAATATATGTTTTTATCAAAACCGCTCTATATATGATTATTATTTAAACCTTCCCTATTTTTTTATTACAAAAATATTCAATATTAGATTAACCACAATAATTTATACAAACTTTATCGCACATCAATTAAGCGTATTTAATTTAAAAATCCCTAAGCAAATTGCTAAATTCGTTGTATGAACCCTAAACCCCAAATTCATCATAAATTTTCGTTTCGTTAGTTTTGTTGTTAAATTTAGCCTACATATTTGTTAGGATCACTTTTGGAATTATTCCAAACCGACCTGTGGGGCAACTCATAAGGCTAGTGACTGCAAACAAGTCGTTATGACCATGGAAGAAGTTGATTTCATCGCACGTCAAATCAACGCTTTCAGCAACAACTACAATCCAGGATGGAGAAGCCACCCGAATTTCATTTGGAAGGACGGAGGTAACACTCAAACCCTACTCGGATCCGAAAAGAGGTCGATGAAGCAATCCTTTCAGCCTAAACCTCAATTTCAAGAACAAAGTTCAAGTAGTCATCAAAACCCTAGCTACTCCAAAATCGAAGAAATGTTGATCCAAATCATGACCGAGTCAAATGAAGCAGAAAAGAAGGCCGAATTAAGAGCTGTTGATATGGGCGGAGTATTGTTAAAGCATGAAGCTGACCTAAAAGTCAACAAGCATCGTTGTAGAATCTAGAAAATCAGATCGGACAAATTGCCTGACAGTTGTCCGAAAGACCACCTGGCGCTCTTCCAAGCAACACAATCACAAATCCAAATGCAACAGCCAATGCTGTTACATTAAGAAGTGTCACGACCAATGTTGCCTCACTAACTTCGAAACCAGTTATGGAGAAGGAAGCCCCTAACAAAACGCAGGAAAGACCGATCCCATCAGGCACCGTACAACCTAAATAACCAGTCCAAACTTATGTTCCACCTATTTCATATCCTGGACGGCTGAAACAAGAGATATTGGAAGCTCAGTATAGGAAGTTTTTAGAACTCTTCAAACAACTCCACATCAACATCCCTTTCGTCGAAGCCATTGCCGAAATATGCAAAATTTCTCAAAGAAGTGCTAACTAACAAAAAGAAGCTGGAGGAGCTTTCGCATGTCACCTTGAGTGAAGAATGCTCAGCGGTCCTCCAAAACAAGCTGCCACCGAAAATAACCGATCCAGGGAGCTTTACTATTCTTTGTCTCATAGGAAATTTGTCTGTTAGCAATGCCCTGGCCGACCTAGGAGCTAGTATTAACTCAATGCCTTATGCGGTTTATGCAAAACTAGGGATAGGAGAACCAAAGCCCACCTGCATGGGCATTCAGTTAGCTGATTGATCCGTTAAATATCCTCAGTGTTGAAAACATGCTTGTCAAAATTGACAAATTTGTTTTCCCAGTAGATTTTGTAATTCTAGACATGGAAGAAGACAAAAGTGTACCTCTGATGCGGGAACGAAAGCGATCAAATGGCTAAAGACACTTATGATTAATCAAAGACCATAATCGAACCAATGGTTCAAAGAAACAAAGTTCGTTAATATAAATCTCAATCAAAAACTAATGAAACTAAAGACTTAACAACTTTATTTATAAATAAAAATAAACGTTTGGGCCGGCCGGGGAGACTTAATGGACCGGATGCTCCTGCATCATACTCCCCCTCTTGAAAAAATTCGTACTCGAGTTTTGTTTTCTAACAAAGCCACCTGGATCAAAAGGGACATCCACCCGATCCTGAATTATTATTATCACAACCCGTATAAACAACTTAATATTATGAATCGTCTCTCCCAGCTCTAGACTTGTACCACCTGGGTTGTTATCATTATTATCGGAAAACATATCAACAACTTTGGAAATCCCAATAATCTCCCCGGTTTTAAAATTCGAATTCATAGGATAACCGAAATTTTGGGAGTTAACATTCATGTCTCCCACTATTTCCAGCAATATGATTGGGAATCCAAAAATTGACTCGTCTCCTCCAGCGAACTCACCAATATTTAAAGCCAACCCATTTTAAGTTATGACTTTGCATATTTGTTGATAAGCTAGTAGCTTTAAAATTTATACCATCTTTTTGGGTAATCTCAATGTTTAAGGAGTGCTCGCTCAAGTCGGCCACACTATTGAATAATTGCACACTCCAACATGATATGATTGGAGATATATCAACAAGTAGACGTGGTACTTGAGGATTGATTCCACCTTTTGTTTGACATTTATTAATTTCAACACTATCTCCATTTAAAATACTAGCTTTATTCACAAAATCAAAATTCCAATCTTCTTCCAAAATTAACGATGAAGATTTCAAACCTTCATTGAATATCTGTTTAGTGGGTTGACTTAGCAAAACTGAATTGCGAGTATCCCGATAAACAAAAGCAGTTGTTCTTCTCCCAATCATCCAAGAATACCACTCCTCATCCCGATAGTCATCAAACATGGGTGGCGAGTCGTAGCTAAAATCAACAACAGAATGATGCTCCTCCTCCCCAAAACACTTGTTTTCATGGAAATCAACTCCATCTTCTTCAACACCCTGTTCGTCTTCCAGTAATAATGATCAATCGGTTCGTCTTCCGAGTAATAATGATCAATCGGTTCGTCTTCTGAGCAATATGGATCTATCGGTTTGTAGAACCTGGGTGAATGACGGCCAAACGGCTGCTGCTCTCCGTCGCCACCTTCGTCCCAGACGATGGTGCTCGACTCGGTTTCCGCCTTGCGCATCTCCCGTTGTAACTCGAGATCATGGACTCGCTTTTGGAGCCATTCGATCTCTTCCAGATCGCGTACTCGTTGTCGGAGCCGTTTGATCTTCTTAAGTTCTCGTGGGTCGGAACAAATTCCACCGCTGCCTCGGTCGGCGAATCTGCTAACATGATGTTGATCTTCTCCACGAGCACATGAGTAGTAACCCCTCCTTTCGTTGCCTCTGTCGGCGAATATACGAGGAAGAAAGTGTTCATCTTCATGTCGAGCCATTTGAGAACCAAAAGCTCTGATACCAAATGATGCGGGAACGGAAGCGATCAAATGGCTAAAGACACTTATGATTAATCAAAGACCATAATCGAACCAATGGTTTAAAGAAACAAAGTTCTTTAATATAAATCTCAATCAAAAACTAATGAAACTAAAGACTTAACAACTTTATTTATAAATAAAAATAAACGTTTGGGCCGGGCCGGGCCGGGCTGACTTAATGGACCGGATGCTCCTGCATCAACCTCTGATTTTAGAAAGACCCTTTTTAGCCACTGCATAGGCTATCATTGATGTTTGCACTGGTTAACTCACTCTTAGGATCAATGACGAGGTTATCACTTTTGATATTTGAACCGATGAACTAGAGGCAAGTGGCTCTATCAAGTGGGCTAACCCACGTATAGATGGTAGCCACATATCAAACATTGTTGTTTCCGCGTGCATGCACTGTGAAATTTTGTGGATAAACCTGGAGTAATTGTTAAATACACAAATTTTTTCAAGTGTATAAATAAAAGCAATGCTTTTAGAGGGAATGTAATCAACGATGTGGTAGGTGATTGCATTCTATTAAACAGTCAAACACATTTTTTTTTATTCATTTGTAATGGTCCATTAATCCATACCGCTTATAATTGTTGCATATTAAACACAACCTAAAGTCGTGTTATTACAACTAATCTTACGGCAAGGGTTTTTGATGGATTATGTGGTAGGATGTTATGTCACTTGGTCTTGTAAACTTTGTTTTGTTTTACTTTTATATTTATGTTATTTGGAACAAGGATAAATAGAAAAAAACTCGTAATTTATCCAGCGCGTTGCGCTGGACAACTGGGATTTGCTTATATTCCTATTGTGTCGCGTCAGTGCACTAATGTGCGTTTGGTTGGTATGGATTAAGTTTGTTAAAATGCCAACGCTAAAATAAAAAAAATTATAGCAAATGCACACAAAACTTATAATTCAAAATTAACATATTAAATAGGTCGTAACGACATTGATTATCCCTTACACACTGCAAGAAGAATTCAGTTGGTAAAACCTTGGCGTTACAGTAACGAGTGAAGTGAATTCGATCAATATTGTCTACGTTCGTTATGGTACCTGAACTAAGCCTAAAAAATTAAATGGTCAAATCAACATTTTTGCAATTAAAAAACCCAAAAAATTAGCAACACTTGTATACTATATTATAAAAATTTTTAACACTTTTTTAAAAATGTTTATTCGGTTTGATCCGGAAAAACTCGGGCGTTGGTAAAACCAGAGAGTTGTCGATCCTGGGTGTTGTGGAGGCGAGTCGGTAAAATACGGGTGTTGGTAAAACCCGAGCCTTGTCGGTCTTGGGGCTTACAGTGGCGAGTCGATGCAAAATACGTCGATTTCAATGTGTTCGATATGGTACCAAAGCCATAACAAAAAATAATAATAAAACCCCACCGATGCATCAATGAGTTGACACGAATTCAATTACGTTTGTTAGAGTACTTAACATAAAAAAACCTTATGACAATGGCTAAAATTCAATTTTAGTCTTTAGTGTTATATAATACTAACAATGTTGATGTACAATAGTTAGCTATTTATATAACATTAAATAAAGAAAGAAAAATGAAAGAAAGCAACTACTTATTTGTAGTCCACCATAAAGGTCCTAATGACAGAAACCAAAAGTAAGAGGCTCCTGTTCCACACGTGGTATAAATTTATGCTATGCTCTAATAAATTATACATCAAGCTTAAATATTTGTACCTTTTATGAATAGTAAAATTATGTGAGTAGAAGCTACTTTGCCTTTTAGTATATATATAAATACATCAAGCTTAAATACTTGTATCTTTTATGAATAGTAAAATTACTTGAGTAGAAGCTACTTTGCCTTTTAGTATATATATAATATGTAAAGTTCTAATAGAGGTTAACATATACGTAAACGATCATATGATCATTCAAGTTAAAAAATTAATAATTACTTAGATTATTATGTTATGAACACAACCAATGTACAATTTATCCGGCTCTAATAAATTGATCATCAATATGCGTAAGCCATCGTGTGTATACTTTCACTCGAAGTAAAAAAAATCATATTTCACCCTAGTTATACGAGTGTTGTTATTGATTTTTTCGTTGACAGATTAATTTTTGTTAATATATAAGTGTCGTCATAATGAACTTAACCCACACTCCAACCGTAAGTAACCCGGTGCACGTTAATGCACCAATGCAATACGGCATATACAAAACTAGTTGTAGTCTAAACATGTGTGTCATGCCGTCATGGTTGTTTTATGTAAACATAATGCATTATTTGTTCCCCTATATTTACGTAAATAATAAATTCAACACGTAAATATTTTGTTTGTGATCCTAATAAATTGTTGGAATCAAATAAGAAGATGAACAATAAATATATCACCGTTTAGAAGACCGGACTTGACTGACTGGACCAATGGTTAGAATGAGAACCGGACATGGAACCGTTTTGGTTAAGCCTACTGAACCGTTTCCCGTTTGAACTAATGGGTTATTGGTTAGACTGATAAACCGATTGAACCGGACTTTGTGGTTGGACTAGATTTATTAATTTTTTTCAAAATTTGAATCTATTGCTAGATCATTACTTGAGTTATTGTCCCCTTTGATAGCCCCTTAATCATTGGCCGCTGTGTTAGGTTTGCTTGCTTATCCGTTTTCTTTTTTCTAACTCACCGAATTTAGCTTTCATTTTTATTCTAGTTTCTTGCTCTTCATTGTGTAGGACTAGTGGCGGACCCGTGTTTTTCTTTTATGTGGGTTCATCTTTTTACGGTGATCAAATTTCTCACAATCAAACGTTATAATTTTTGTGCCGGTTTGAGTCAAGTCCGAGAACATAATAGGATATGATATCATAATAAAAATAATATGATAATTAGAAAACACCGAAATCAAATTATGATGTTATTGGAAATGAAAAAAAAAAACATTACAAATTTATGAAGTTATTCCATATTCAAATATATTCTTTTGACCGCTTTCCTAATTAAACAAGTAACAAATCAAGCAATATGTGTTATCTGTTTTTACACTATTTTTTAACCAATCATGAAATTCATCAAACCATTCAGGAATAAAACACCTTTATTTATCACCAAACAAAATTCATGTCTGGGAGGAGGCGTGTAAGACAATGTGTAGTGGGTGTGGGTTAGGGCGATTTTTGGGTGCGAAAGGCGCGAACACCGCTTCCCGGCGATTTTTGGGCCAAAAGAGGCGGGGGCGGGGTTCTTTTATCTCCTGGAAGAAGAATAAATAATAATATTATATTAATTTGACCAAAAGTAAAAAAAAATAATTAATTAATTAAAACAATATATATATATATATATATATATATATATATATATATATATATATATATAAACATACACCCTTCTTCTCATTTTATACAAAATTAATACCCAAATTCTTACAAAATATTAGCAAAATAAATCCTAGAAACAACCCGAAGCAACCGAACCACCCATTCCCTGCTTTCGGTTAACTCCATGGTTCGCAAAACCAACCGAACGTGAACTTACAATGGAACCCGATGAACCCGATAAACCAACCCAAATTCTTTTTTTTAGTTATGTATTTTTTTTTATTTTTAGTTACGTGTTTTTTTTAGTTATGCATTTTTTTAAATTTTTAGTTATGTATTTTTTTGTATTTATTTTTAATTTTAATGCATTTTATTTAATTATTTAAATAAATTGGTTTTTATTTGTATGTTTAATTATAAAAAGAAAATAATAAAAAAAGATACCGTGGGCCCAGTTTGTAGCCCCTACACCATGATAACCCAAAAACAAATTTCCACTCCTTGCTGACTGGACGCCACGTGTCACAATTCGCTCCTATTTGTAGCCCATCCACTACGCATAACCTAAGCGTGTTTAATATTAGAACCCTAACATCTAAAACAAATATAGACAACTAAAAACAGGCTAATAGGAATCCAACATGAGACCTTTTTACCAAAGGGGAACTAATGGACAATAGTCTTCTCTACACCAACATCGAACTTGTTTCTATTGGTGCACCTATATATATATATTTCTTACGAGTTCATTAAAATTAATCCCTTACGTTTGTGTTTCTCTGGTTCGTTGATCTCTTTTTTGTACAATTTAATTGTGTTTTTACTTTTTACAAGCTTTCAGTTTATGGGGGACAGGGCACCACGTGATGGATCACCCATCACGCGTGGTGACCATCTCCACACCGCCGCCACCCCCTTGTCACGCGATAAAGAGGGGATTTGCGTGATGGCCATCACGCTTGATGAATGGTGGTTTTCAAGAAATTGTAACGTTGGGATGTAGCCGTTGGGAGGGGGGGGGGGGTTTAAATAAAAAAAAAACAATATAAAACCAAAACAAAAACATAAACCAAATCCAAATCCAAATCCAAATCAAAACCAAATCCAACTAAAAAACACTCTCAAACTTCCCCTTCATTCACAACAAAAAATATGGAATTTCCGAAACACTCGATGCCCTTAGACACCGATAGCTCTTCGTCTTCGGACGATGACATTCTCGAATGGTTCCCGTTGCTATATAAAGAACTTGAAGGCCCGAGCTGTTCAAAGAAAAAAAGTGGTGGTGCGTGATCGTATACATGCCCACGACGTGCTAATGAACGACTATTTTGTGGAGGAGCCGAAATACAATGACGAAACATTTAGGGAACGCTTTTGTTTGCCGAAATCTTTATTCTTAAAGATTGTAGCCGACGTCGAAGCAAACGAAGAATGGTTTCAAGAATCTTACGACGCGAGAGGCAAGCGAAGTTTTACGGCGCTTCAAAAATGCACATCCGCTATTCGTCAACTAGTGACAGGTAACCCAACCGACCAATTCGATGAATACTTACAAATGTCTGAGAGAACTTTACGTGAATGTCTACAATTCTTTTGTAACGCGATTATAAAATTGTATACCAAAGAGTTTCTACAAAAACCAACAAGACACGACATTACACGTCTTTACGTCGCACACGAGGCTAGATGGCATTTTCCAGGGATGCTCGGTAGCATCGATTGTACACATATCGAATGGAGGAATTGTCCACGGGAGTTGCGAGGGGCGTATGCTAGGGGTGATATCAAACGACCGACCATTTCACTAGAAGCGGTTGCGTCAAATGATTTATGGATTTGGCATTCTTATTTTGGTGTTCCCGGCTCAAACAACGACATCACTGTTCAGAGCGTAACAGATGGCACCGCACCTTTCTGTCCGTATTTTGTCAACGAGAGATATTACAGACATGGCTACTATCTCGTCGATGGTATCTACCCGCACTGGTCTGTTTTTGTGCAAGCCTTTTCGTTTCCTGTCGAGACCAATGAAAAGGCGTTCAAGAAGTTGCAAGAATCGGCAAGAAAAGATGTCGAGAGAGCTTTCGGTGTTTTAAAGGGTAGATGGTGCATACTTAGTCGACCGGTTCGTGCAATGAAAAAAGCCACGATCTCTAGCTACGTGTATGCATGCATCATATTACACAGTATGTTAATAAAAGAAGATGGAAATGCAATTTCTCCAGATTGGGTACCGGATCCTCCGACTCAAGTTCCCGTTCCCGATGATGTCCAATTAGACTTGCGGGATTAAGATATTCACTATCGGTTGAGATGAGATCTAGTTGAGCTTATAGGTTCTTTAGGGTTGGAATTCCCGGATTCAGACGATGAGTAGACGTTTATTGTAACTTTTAGTTTTTTAATTCTATTTTTTAAGTTGAATTATGTTCTAGTAACTATTGTTTTTATTTTTAAGTTACAAAAAAAAAAAAAAAAATTCCATCACACATCATCACACCACACCACCATCCCTAGTAAAAAACCATCACATGTGATGGATTTTGGGTTGGTGATATGACACTATATAATTGGGTGGGGTGTGTGATGAGTGATGCCACCACATCCACCACCCCTCCCCCGTATAAGCAAGAATTTGATCTAGTGCAGGCTGTACTCTATAGTTCGTAGGTTTGTAGCATACTATCTTTATGAGCCATGATCATTTGAGGAATTTTTGATAATATGTACAAGTCTTAAAGGCACAAATCATGCTTTTGTCTCTTGTAAAGTAACAAAAGAAGTGATTATTAATTAACGTACTTTTCTAAAATAATTATAACATATTAATTATTTGAGGATTATTAATTAACATTTGAGGATTATTAATTAACGTACTTGTCAAAAGAATTGACATGCTTTAACTGATGACCAACCGAAAACATGATATAAAAAGTAATAATACATATTTTCTCTTTACATGCAAGTCACATGTTAATTTTTCCTCATTTTTAAACGTCTATAATATTTTCATATAATATTTTTTTAATAAAAAATCACCATAAAAACAAACATCTTTTATCTTTAATATGAGTATGACTTTGTTATATAAAAATTGAAACGAAAATACGTCATTGTGTCTTTTTGTTTGTCATTCTGTCTTTCAAATCAACATTGTGTTTTTTTAAAATATTAATAGCATCATTGTGTAATAATAATCTGTAAATTTAATGATAAAATAACAACAAATTATCTAATACATAAAACACAATGATATAACACAATAACCTGAAATGTAAAACACAATGGTGAATACATATAACACAATGAGATGAAACGTAAAACACAATGGTGAATACATATAATACAATGACATAACACGCAAAACACAATGAAAATTACATATTACACAATGATATTAACGTAATACACAATGAACGTAATACTATTTTTCTCAAATTAAGTGAATGCCATTTGTCAATCCCGAATAAAAGACAATGAACATATTACACAACGACAAAAACACAATGATAAATAGAAAGACAAATGATGAGCAAAGATACACAATGACATATTTTTAATTTTTATCTTAAATATTAACTAAAAAATCATAATGACCAAAATCTATAACACAATGCATAGAAAAAATCCAATTAAAAAACAAAATGACAACCAATTACACAATATTAAAAAAAATGCCCACTAATTTTTTTAATTTTATATAACAATATGATACTCATTTAAAGACAAAAAAATGCTTGTTATCATTATGAATTTTCTTTTAAATTGTTGTATGAAAATGTTATGGATGTTTAAAATGACGGAGGAATTGATACGTGCCTTGCATGTGGAGGGAGAAAGTAAACAAAAGTCGGTTATTACCTTTATGTCATTCCCATCAATTTTTCTTTTTATATTAATCTCCACCATTCAAATCTAACATCAATGGATTAAATTCCTTCTTCATTTTCGGTGTCTTTTGTATTTTAACCTTGTCCTAATATACTGTCAACAATATGCATCGAAAATAAGTATTTTAAAATCAATAGAACAGTTATTTATATGATACGATTATTCAAATATAACTAATTTATAACGGACTTTATAATCATCAATCAACCAACAATGGTTAAAACAACTTTTACTCATCTTAAAACAAATACCTCCAGGTTATAGTATTCTTGGGATATGTACCTTACCGGATAACCTAAACAAAGTATGGGTAAGCGAGTGTGATTATGGCGACTAGCGTAAGTGAATGAGGAAGTAAAACACAAAATTAAGGCTGATAGAGAACACATAATTAAGGTTTTTCTATTAAATATGCGTATATGATTTATTACGGATTTACAAGATATAATTGCATGTGGGGGTTGGTCGCTTTGTTAGTAAGATATACAATCACATCTACAATATGTCGGGTAGTGGTCCCATAAGGTGGCGGCCCCATTATGTGGTTTCTGGGACCCATTAATAATAGCGACTGATAACCACTTTTTGAGACCACTGTACGTTGTCTATGTTGTTTATTTTTTAGTTGTTGTCTATTTCGTTTGTTTTAAGTCACTGTCTATGTCGTTTGTGTCCAGGTTTACTCTAGGACAAAAGGCACCGAGCATACTCGAAAAAGACAAGTGATACAAAGTCTGTCCGGAAGACTTGTTTTTACACTTAGTATCGTTTTTGAATATGTAATTTGAATATGTGTCAATCATTAGGGTTTCTAGAAGGAATGGCAACTGTTAGGAGGTGGCAGGCCTATAAAGGAATATTTTAGGGCACGCCTCCTGACGAGACGACATACGGATTTGCTTTTACACTCTTTGGATAAGAACGAATATTCCCATTAGAGTGTGACGGCTGTCCTAGGTTATCATTGAATATACATTCCGACAAGAAACCCTAATCAATTATCATTTGTATGAATCACTTTATATAAATGGAAATCTTTTGAGTTATTGTTCGTGTCTGTTACCATTATGAACCTTTTAGCAACAAATATTGTTTGTTTCTAATTCCGCCGTTTACAAACAAGAATCTTTCCTTATTTAGCAATCCGTCATTAACCTTCTTGTCGACACATTATGTGTGGCTAATGACATTGTTATTGAGTACTGAGTGATTATTCGGCATCGACAAGTGGTATCAGAGCCTGTTGATTGCTGATTTGGGTAAAGAACTTGTTGCTGATTGAAGATCTGAAGAAGAACAATGACGTAAGCAAAGCACTGTTCCATTGGAGAGTGACGTCAGCTGCTATGTTCTTCTTTTCCGTCCAGATCTACAAACATCCGGTGATTTCTTTTCCTTATTTTAGTTAAAGTTTACATCTTTATTATCTTTTCTTGTTCCAATCGGACCAGATTCATCAGATCTGAGGATTTGATAGTCAAATCTGATTATTTTCATTTGAAAATTTGATTTTTACTCAGTTTCTGTTTTTCAAACAACCAAAATGTCTGGTCTTGAAGAACAAAAAATGTCCACTAACAAAATACCTAGACTTTATGGGCAGAAAAACTTCACTAAATGGAAAGTACTATTTGAAGCGGCTGTGTGCTACAATGATGTAGACATGCGGGATTCAATCAAAAATCGGCCACAAGCCACTGATGGTGCAGCTGCTACTGGTGCTGTAAGAGATAGGTTGAGGAAAGTGGATGACAGGCCTTAGCAATGATTAAGCTAGGACTGTCTTGGGAAATACTTACCAAGGTTGCACATCATCCTACCGCAGAGGAAATGTATGATGCAATTCTTGAAATGTTCGAGGGAAACACTGAGCTAAATAACATAAAGAAGCAAAGGCTCAAGCAACAGCTTGAGAGATTTAGTTACAAAGATGGAGAAAGATTGAAGTCCATCCTTGAGAGATTCTTGGCAATTGTGAATGACCTCCGAACAACTGACTATGTAATGACTGATTTTGACCTAAATACCAAGCTGCTCAACTCAATGCCAAAGGAATGGTACACTGCCTGCAAATTCATCCTCCAAAAGGCCAACTTCAATGATCTGAAAGTGGATGATGTAGTGTGCTTCCTTCAGGCTGCAGAAATTGAAATGATCAAAAATGAGATGATCAAAGAAGAAAAGCCCTGTTTTAATGTTTCTAATGCATTAATTGCACCCATGGGAAACTTGTCTACCAAGAACCAACAACAAATTCCTATCATAGAGGAACCAACAGAACATGGTGTTGATACACCTAGATCATTTGTTGGAGGTAGCTCAAGTCATCATAGAAATCAGACAAGGTTCAATGTCTAACTTATTGAAGAAAATGACACTGCCTCAATGGCAGGTGGACATGTGCCATACTCTGGTGGAAACAATGGTCAAGCAAATGACACTCAAGCACTCTTCTCAATGTTCACTAAGTCATATAATGCATTTGTGGCTAAGAACTTAATCCATAAAAGTGTCATCCAAGATGACTTGTAACAAATAGATGCTGATGACCTTGAGGATATGGATTTAAAGTGGCAAGCTGCAATGCTAGAACTGAGAAGCAAGAGCCTATTCAATAGGACTGGTAGATCATTGGTCTCTGGCCAAATGAAAGGATTGGATTTGACAAGTCAAAGGCTATTTGTTACAACTGCCAACAGCCTGGACACTTTGCTAGGGAGTGTAACCAACCCATAAACTTTCAAGCTAATCAGTTTCAAAATCAACAACCAAGAAACCAAATGCAATATCAACAAAATTATCAGCAGAATCAGAACAGAAACAACAATTTCAACAACAACAACAATCCCAACTTCAACAACTTTCAACAGCCCCAAATGAATAATTAACAAGTTGTTCCTCAAAATCAAAACTACCAAAGAAACCAATTCTCTCAAGCTGCTCAAAACAACCTCAACAGGCCCAATCAAACTCAACCAAGAAATCAAGGGAATGTAGCTGTTGCTGCACAACAAGATGGTGATTTTGACTGGAGTAATCATGAAGATGATATCAAAGCTGCAAATGTTGCATTAATGGCAAAATTGAGAATGAGGATGGAACATCATCTTCTCAGGTACACTCATCACATATCACTGACTTAAATGAAGCAATTACTGCTTTAAATATGAAAATAGGCAAGCTAGAGGGTGAGTGTTTCAGAAAACAAAGCATCATCAATGGGTATCAAGCCAGTGATGTTGTTAGTGAAGAGAAGATCAGAAGTTTAGAAGATGATTGTGTGAGTAGCTATAGAGCTCAACAGAGGTACATAACTGAAATTGATGGGTTGAAGAAGATGTTGATTGAAGAGAAGGTGAAGAACACAAAGCTAGAAGTTGATAATGAATTCTTAAAGAATCTGGTCTCCACAGGAAACATATGTGGCATTTTGAACCAAATTAGTGAGAAAGACAAGTATAAGGCTGTTCCACCTCCATTCAACAACAACTTTTTACCCAAAGTCGACAAAGAAAAGAGGGATGGTTATCTCCAGCAGTTCAGAGAAGTGTTTCAAGATAGAGAGGAGTTTGTTGATCTATATAAGAAGGTTGAAGTGAATGAAGAGGGAGAATATGTTGTGAAGGAATATTTGAAAGAGGACAAGTCAATTGGAATACAAGTCTCTGAAGATGACTTTGACTCTGAGGATTTAAATGTTGATGACTTAAGTGATTTGAGTGATCAAATCACTGATGAAGAAATTAAGGCTGCTGAAAGAGGTAGAAGGTATAAGAAACCAGACTCAATTGAAAAGCTACCACACCTACCACCAGTGACTCCAAAGATGAAGAAAATGAATGAAAGAATTAGAAAAGAACATGTGTCTTTTGACATATGTGAAAGATCAAAAGTTAGCTATAATGCAGTAAGACCTCCAAGCAAGGTTATGCTGCAAAGTATTAAAGACAACAACAAGAAGAAAGAGACTGAAACAGTTCTATGTGACAACTTCATTCCAGCTTACCCAATATTTTCAAGTCATAAAGTATTTGACATCGGGGAAGTGGAAACCATGGAAGAATATGAAAAGAGACAATCAAGGCTATATGGAAACCATGGAAGCCTAGATGAGGAGCCTATGAATATGAAGAAAATTATTTTTGTCTAGGGAAAGGTTGAAAGAAATGATATCAAGATAAATGAATTTGTTCCTTTCTCAATTGACTTTGATGGTTTGAAGACTCAGAAGACACTAGGGGTTGATCCACCAAGAACAAGTGAAAGGTTTAAGAAAGGAGCTGACCATGAAAAATTCAAAGTAAAAGTGTGGTGCAAGAGATGTGATGAGTATGGCCATCACACTGACACCTGTAATGATAGACTCAACTTCAAACCTTTCCATGTTCCAAATGAGACAAAGTTGGACAAAACTTTGTTCTCTATAAACTGAAGTATGAAGAATACTTGGGAAAGGGGAAGGTGAGTGAAAATTAGAAGAAGAATGAGTCTAATCAGCAAGCTAAAAATAAGACTAACAAAGAAAGGCAAGATGATGTAAGATTGAGGAAACCGGCTGATAAGCAAAGTAGAAGAAGTAAATCTCCTAATAAGAATGAATATGTAAAGAAAAAGAATTTCCAACCCTAGAGAATCATTCCCAACAATGACACAAAATCAGTTAAGTCTGATGATTCTCAAGGTTCTCCAAATAGTGAAAAGAACAAAGGGGTTCTTCCTAGAAAGAAACCTACTGAATTAACTGGTGATGAGAAATTCTTGTTGAAACATGGTTATGAACCTCATGGTTTTCTATGGAAACCTAAAGTTGAAATCAAAGAGGAGATAAGTATGGACGTGAGAGACTTTTCAAGCAAGAAATACTATGTTGTTCAAGAAAGTTTCAATGAAGTTTCTGAGTGTGAGAGCACAACTTCATTTGTGAAAACTCCAAGAGAGTGTGGATATGAAACTGATGATTCAGATCACATTGAAATTACTCTTGAAGACCCTGAACTCATAACACTCACTCCCAATGCTGCCATTGAAATTGAAACTGATGATTTGCAATTTGAAGTAGCTTGCACTTCATCACCTAACTAATCACTTTCTTTGTATTGTGCAGGAACAATCCACTACACTGAATAAAATATGGTATTTAGACAGTGGATGTTCTAGGCACATGACTTGTGACAAAAGGTCACTTGTCAACTATGAAGAGAAGTTTGAGGGGCAAGTGGCATTTGGCAGTGATGAGAATGGAGGGAAAATTGTTGGAAAAGGAATTTTGACAAATGGCAAAGTTACTTTTGACAATGTTTTCTATGTTGAAGGGCTTCAATACAATCTTTTAAGCATATCTCATATGTGTGATAAAGGTTACAAAGTTGGCTTTGATGATTCACACTGTTTCATCATAAGGCCTGAGTATGTTATTCCACCTGACATGATCATGATGATGGCCCTTAGGAATGGAAATTTGTATGAACTTAACATGAAGGATGTTGTTTCTAGGGGTGGCACATGTTTTGTTTCTAAAGCCTCTGAAAATGAGTCAAAGTTGTGGCAAAGGAAACTCTGTCATGTCAATTTGAAGAACATGAATAAGTTAGTCAAGGGTGAGCATGTCATTGGCTTACCTACAAGAGAGTTTAAATTGGATGACAACTGTGTCTCATGCCAGAAAGGAAAGCAACACAAGTCTTCTCACAAGACTAAACTCATCAACTCAATTGATCAAGTGCTTGAAATGCTTCACATGGATCTCTTTGGTCCTGTGAGTGTACCAAGCATTGGGAATAAAAGATACTGTCTTGTGATCATTGATGATTATTCAAGATATACTTGGGTTTATTTCCTAAGTACAATGGATGAGGCTGCTGAATTCATTATGAACTGTGTTAACGGAGTTGAGAATCAATTGGATAAAAGGGTTAAGGTGATGAGAAATGACAATAGTACTGAGTTCAAGAATGGTGTTATTGAAGAATTTTGCAACAACAAAGGAATACTTCAACAATTCTCAGCTCCTAGAACTCTTGAACAAAATGGTGTTGCTGAGAGAAGAAATAAAACACTCATTGAAGCAGCAAGAACCATGCTTGCTGATGCTAATCTACCTGTCACATTTTGGGCAGAAGCAATTAACAGAACATGCTATGTTCAGAACAAGGTACTAATAAACAAAAGTCACAATAAGACTTCATATGAAATTTTCTATAACAGAAAACCCTATATCAAGTTTTTCAAAGCCTTTGGATGCAAATGTTCTCTGTTGAACACAAAGGATTACTTGAACAAGTTTCAAGATAATTCCTTAGACTGTTTCTTTGTAGGCTATTCTACACACTCAAAGGCCTACAGAGTGTATGTGAAAATCATTTGGTTGTAATTGAATCCTCAGATGTAGTTTTCAATGAAAACCAATTCAACACAGTTGATGGTGCACCATGATTATTTGATTTAGAGAAATTGATAAAGTCTTTCAAGATCTATCCTGAAGACTATGATGAAACCCTTTTGAAAACCAGTGTGTTTGAAGAGTCAAAACAAAAGACATTGGATTTGGAAAAGCTGTGAAAAAAGGTTGCAAGTAAAGAAAATGAATAAACATTCATAAAGGACTCCTCTAGGACAAATGTTGATCAAGTCCAAGATGACAATCAAGAGAACAATGAAATTCCTGTACAATATCAAGCAAATGATGATCAAGACAATCAAGAAGTGCAAAATGATCAAGTACTAAATGAGGAGGATCTAAACAATCAAACTGAAGACAAACTGAATAAACATTCATAAAGGACTCCTCTAGGACAAATGTTGATCAAGTCCAAGATGACAATCAAGAGAACAATGAAATTCCTGTACAATATCAAGCAAATGATGATCAAGACAATCAAGAAGTGCAAAATGATCAAGTACTAAATGAGGAGGATCTAAGCAATCAAACTGAAGAAGAGACTGCTATAGGTGCAAGGTTTCAAGATTTGTTTGAAAGAATGAATCCAGATAACACTGGTGCATCAACTTCAAGACAGAACAATGAAGAAGCACCTGGACATGACAGTGAAACAACTGATTTGAGCATTGAAGAACTAGAACTCAATGAATCAAATCTTGACCCAACTGTGTCTACTGATGTGATAATTAACCCCCTATGTTGAAAAGAATCATCCTGCTGAACACATCATTGGCAATATACATGAAAGGGTTACAAGAAGTCACTCTGAAACTGCAAACATTTGCTTATACTCATGCTTTCTATTCCAAACAGAACCAAAGAATATTGTTCAAGCTCTAAGGGACAACAGTTGGGTGCAAGCAATGCAGGAAGAGTTGGCTCAATTTAGAGATCTACAAGTTTGGGAACATGTAGACAGGCCAAAAAACAGACATGCAATTGGCACAAAATGGGTGTTCAGAAACAAAAGGGATGAAAGGGGTATTGTGATCAAGAACAAGGCTAGACTTGTAGCTTTAGGATGCCTACAAGAAGAAGGAATTGACTTTGAGGAGGTCTTTGCACCGGTTGCAAGACTTGAAGCAATAAGAATCTTCTTAGCTTATGCTGCCTCAAAGAATATCAGGGTATTCCAGCTTGATGTCAAATATGCTTTCCTAAATGGAAGATAGAAGAGGAGGTGTATGATTCTCAACCACCAGGTTTTGAGGATCCTATCTATCCTAATAGGGTGTATAAGTTGAACAAAGCCTTGTATGGACTACATCAGGCTCCTAGAGCTTGGTATGATGAATTGTTAAATCACCTACTTGAAAATGGTTTCCAAAGGGGAGCTATTGACAAGACCCTCTTTTACAAGAAGAAAGGAAAAGATTTGCTCTTATTACAAGTCTATGTGGATGACATTATATTTGGGTCAACCAATGAAAAGATGTGTATGGAGTTTGAAGAGGTGATGAAATCCAAGTATAGCATGAGTTCAGTGGGAGAAATGAACTTCTTCCTTGGCTTACAAGTTCAGTAAAAGGCTGATGGGATTTTCATTTACCAGTCTAAGTATGTACAGGACATATGTCACACCCTCAAAATCCACTAACGGAGTTTTACCGTCAGAGGGTGTGAACTAACAGGATCGGAATCATTAGTTATAATCAAACCATAAAACAAAGTTTCAAAACCATGAAAACGTTTACGAGTAATTAAATGCGGAAGCGTAAAACCATAGAAAACAATGTTACGTCACGCAGGACGACTTAAAACCCAATGATAACAGTTAAAAATAAGTTTGCATAGTTAAAAGTGTTTCAAGCAATGCATGTTCCTAAACCGCGCGCCCGCCTCGGCTACCTGAGAATAACATACTAAAAGTGTCAACACAAGGTTGGTGAGTTCACAAGTTTATATAAAATAAAGCGTTTAGCGTTTTGCGTTACAGCGTTTTGCCTTACAGCGTTTTGCGTTACAGCGTTTTGCGTTACCAGATAGTGTTATGTCAATTATATATCTATAGGTAGCTAGCCTATAAAACAAGTATCACTAAGTGTTCGACACCGAAGCTGACTGTTTATCATTTGCCTTGCCACCAGGTCATCCAGACCATGGTATGTGTTTAGCCAAGATTACACCCGCTCGACATCCAGTCGAGTTTAGCGTTGGGTGGGGTTTGTCAAACCCAGTAGTACTACTCAACAGTGATTCGCTATTATCCAAATATTAACCGGTTCGATGTTATGAAGGACTTTTGTTATTGCGTTTGCCACTTAGTCTTTACAAGTGATATATAATCTATATTAACAAAATCTTAAATGCGTTTCGGAGTATGTTATCTCCCCCAAGTGAAAAGCGTTTAAAACAGTTTAAAAGGGGAAAGTGAAACTCACTGTTTGCCAAGAAATTCCCAAATTAAATCACCAAGATGCGCGTCACAGAAAAACTCTCTCTAGCGTTCTAAAACAACAAAGAGATTTTTCTAAGTGTCGGAATATTATCGAGTCTCTAGACCCGGCACATAATACCTATGCACATAACATGTTTCGTGTTTCGTTTGTGAATCGTGTGTGACTTTAACAAAGGTATTTGTGATACGTTACATGTGTAAGCAATTATTTACGTGTCATGTATTCATAAAGTACATCACTAGCAATTACTCCCCGTAAGGGCAATTTGGTCAACACATAACAATTAGCTAGCAATTATTCCCCATGAGGGCAATTTGGTCAAATCATGACAATCAATTAGCAATTATTCCCCGCAAGGGTAATTTGGTCAAAACATATCAATTATATAGCAAGTATCATGTTTCATGCATTTTCACAAAATTCAGCAGCTAGTTTCACCGAGACAGAAATCCTACTTGAAAGATTGTACTATCTCACCGATCATAGCATCACAATTAATTTACCAAAAATCGTCACAAAAGCATATATGTCTTAGGTTTCCAGAACATATTTTATTATATTTTTATTCCACATAGGTTTCTCACAATCATCAAATCATTACAGCAAACACATAACAGTCAAATTCATGCGCAACAGAATTTTATTTGAAATTCCCGTTAAACGAAAAATACAATAAATGCGAGACCACTTGGGTTAGGTTCCTAAATCAATAAGTCAACTTCCAGAAGTGGAACCAACCCAATTGGTCTCGTAGTTCATGAGATATAATATTTACAAAACAACCTAACAGCAGGTCTAACAGCTCAGCTTTGCACAACGTTTTTGTAAAATCATAAAAGTTAACTTCTACTTGTCCAAAATTTACAAGTTTATATTCTTTAGAAACTAGACTCAACCTAGTTTACTGTAGTATCAATAACCTCAACCAATTTTCACATTTACACTTCGTTACAGGCACTTAAACATCAATAACACATTCTGTCTAGAAACTGTTTGCATCCAAACTCAACATATTAACTATCTATGAACCATCATGCATTCATATAACACTCTAGACTCCATAAGCACCATCCATGCACATCAATTACACATTACATACATGATTAGGGTTTTTGTTTGAACTCAAATCAAAGACACAACAATTAACGTGTAACAATATCAATACTAGTTATCATATCATTATCAAATCATTAACAATCATATCAACACAACACCATAAAAAAATCGGCAGCTAGGGTTTGTAGTTAACCCAACAAACATCAAAATCAAGTATAAAGGATGCATAGGATAATCGATTATACCTTCCTAGCACCTAATTCTTCAATCAAAACTTGAAATTGATGGTGTATATGTGTGTGTATGTCGACGGCAGCCAAGGGGAGAGGGGCTTGGGTTTCCGATCGGGGTTAGAGGAAAAGAAAAAGAAAAGTGTTTTAGGTTTAAGGTTTAGTATTATTTATAAACATAACATGTTACATTCAAGTCCCTCAACTTCTCAGTATTACTTATATAGCCTAAATTAACTAGTTTGCATCTTGAGTTAGCGTTTTATACTATGTTATCACATAACACATAAGTCTAACACATAATTATCACATAATTATTGTTTTGACGTTTTTCGTTTATTCATCAATCGTTTGCGTCAACTCGTTTGCGTTTCGGTGCAATTCCCGAAAGACTACACATGTAGTAAGTGTTAAGCGTCATTTAAACCCTAGTTTAAATGTAATGAAGTGTGCGTTATAGATTCAATGATCTTAAGTTTGAATTGACGGAGTTGAGTTAACGGAGTTAACCTGAAATTGACGATTGTCACAACATACTTGACAAATTCAAGTGCAATGACTTGAAGACAGCTTCAACTCCTATAGATTCAAAAGAGAAGATGGTATCTAATGAAAAGGGGGAGCAAGTGGATGAGCATGAATACAGAGCAAAAGTTGGATCACTGATGTATCTAACTGCTTCAAGGCCTGATATCATGTTTGCAGTATGTGTTTGTGCTAGATTACAGTCAAGCCCCAAGGTCTCCCACATGAATGCTGTCAAGAGGATCATTAAATACTTGAAGGTAAGACCTGACTTGGGAATTTGGTATCCAAAGAATTAGTCTTTTGATCTGACAGCCTACACAGATAGTGACTATGATGGCTGCAACATAAGCAGGAAGTCAACTTCAGGAGGATGTCAATTTTTGGGTGGCAGACTGGTGTCATGGCAATGCAAGAAGCAGACAACTGTCTCAATCTCAACTGCAGAAGCTGAATACATTGCTGCATCTGCTTGCTGTGCACAAGTCCTCTGGATCCAAAATCAAATGCTGGACTATGGTTTGAACTTTCTAAACACCCCTATTTATATTGATAACACTGCTGCATCTTTTATCGTTAAGAATCCTGTGCAACATTCCAAAACCAAGCACATTGAAATCAGAAATCACTTCATAAGAGATTGTAGTGAAAAAAGATTAATTACAGTTACCAGAGTTGATACAAGTGAGAATTTGGCTGACATATTCACAAAACCACTTGATAGAACCAGGTTCAACTTTCTTCTGAAATCCCTGGGAATGATCAACTCTGATGAAGTCTGATTGATGATGTGTGCTTAACTGTGCAAACTGACTATCTTTTCAAAGCTTTGATTGAATGTTGTTTGTGTTCATGTGATTGAATATGATGTTTTTCATGTTAACTGATATGTTCTTTATTTGACTATGTGTGTAAAATTTGGTATCCTTGATACTTATGCATGTTTATCAGTTGATGTATGTCTGTGATGTCATGATGAGTGCTCTTGATTTGAACTATTTAAATGTGTATGCTTATCTGACATCCTTGATTAATTGCTTGATTATGTGTGTTATCTGATCATGTGATATTATTAGGATAGGCAAGACCTTGAATGTTAAGTACTGTCTGCTTGTCTTGATAATGTTATGTATCATTAAGATTTGAATATGTTACCACTGTTTGTGTAAAAATGAGGTTTTATGTCAAAATTAAATGATCAAATGAATTTTCCAATGAATTTTGCATAATTACATTATTTTGGTCAAAACATGAGCAAGTTGTTAATGGTGCAGATATATGATAAGACTATTCAGTTCAAGCTTTAAAGAAGCTAAAAGAAAGTTTTTAAAGAAAAGTCTTAAAAGAATTACTTTTACCGAAAATTATGTCATTTGCTCAAGTTTGAGGTGCATATACTTGTATGTGTTTGGTCCTATCATCTACTTGTAGATTTGAAAGGATAGCCATTAGTCCAAAGACTGAAAGCATTTGGGGCAATTGTAATTTATTCTTTCAATTAAAACTATGCCATTGACTCTAAGCCTAAGGGACATATACTTATGTGTGTGTTTGGTCCTGCTGACTACTTGTAGACTGTCAGGATAGCCATTAACCTGGAAGCTAAGAGTAATTGGGGTGATTGAAACTGTTAAAATGGGAAATGATAGTACATTGACTGCTTAGCCAGTCATATGGATTTAATAGGTTGAAAGGAAACTTAGTATAGTCATTAACATGTATGGTTGCTTTCCCATGATGTGTAAAATCTAAGGTGATATAAACATAAAGAAACTGCTAAGATTTATTTCCCATGATGTGTAAAATCTAAGGTGATATAAACATAAAGAAACTGCTAAGATTTATGTGGAGTTACATTGTTGTCTATGAATGTTCCAACATAAATCTTTCCAAATGATAGGCAGAATAGTGAATATTCAGTCATACACGAGCCTGTTGGTATTTGGTCCTCAAAATGAAATATCTTATTAAGAATGACAAAGAAAAAAAGTGAACAAGTTATGTCAATTTTTTTAATCAACAAAAAGTTGATAAATGTTCACAAGCTTTTGAGAAAAATACAAACATGAGGGTTAATAAAAGAACTACAAGGGTGGAGGAAATAATATAAGTCCTTTAACATCCTGAATGAAAGGCTTGTTATTTTAAACTGTAAGTCCAACGTTCAACCTCAAATACGTTTGCAAATTTGAAAAGAAATATCAAATAAATAAGTTCTGTCATTAAAAGTTTTTAAACCAAATCCAGAGAGTCAAAGTCAAATCGGGGTGACCTGGAGAAAGCCAAATAAGCCTTGAGAATAGATATGGAGCATCAGAAAACAATATGTGTTATCCATTAAATATTATGCATCTTAATTGAACATTAATCATATCACCAAGGAAATGAAATTCATGCTAAGTCTAGACCTGCTGTTAACCTGTCTATGTTGTCATAATAATGCTGAGAATGAAGTATTGAAAAAGCTACTTAGTCAATATGATCCCATACTTGAGATCTTTTCAGTAAAAGAAAGAAATTGTTTTGAAAAGAAACATGACTGAAATTTGATCTCTAAATGAACCATTTGCTTTTAAACAATAATCATTAATGAAAAATATAGTTGATAATTGGTTTAAGTCAAAAAGAGTTGCATTTTGCCTCAAAAAGGTTGAATAAGTATTTTCGGGCAAGGTTTGATGATTTCTAACCTTTCCGAACACAAAACAGTTGAATAAGTATTTTCGGGCAAGGTTTGATGTTTTATAAGCTTTCCGAGCAAGCTTAGTCACTTTGGTCTAAGTTTATGATTTTCAGGCATGCTTTGAAGTGTTTACACTTTTCGGGTAGAGTATACTTAAAATTCTAACTTCCCGAGCATGCTTGAAGTCTTAACATATGAATATGTGTTCTAGCAAGCTTTTAACAAGTATAAATTTTTCGGGCACACTTAACTGAGATATTTCTTGTTCCTAGCAAGCTTTGCATTTTATATGTTGTATATGATAAGTCTAGCAAGATTTTATTTAGTTACGATTTTCGAACATACTTGATGTTTTTGTTTGAGTACACAACTATTTACAAGCATGCTATCTAGATATGTTACTATTCACTAGCAAGCTTTGTTACCTTAGCTTTATCACCTTTAGTCAACCGAGCAAGCTTTGTGATCTTAAGTGTATGCTTGAAAGTGTAAGCAAATTTCACATTCTATCAAACTTAATGATTAGTGTGAATATGTTTCTTTGAAATTACAATTGTTTTCGGCCAAACCTTGTTTTCCGAACACACTTTATATTTCTGGCACAATTTGAATTTTCAAATGTTCTCCTAATATACTTGGGTAATTTCAATCTAACTTTTCGAGTACACTTTGTGTTATGAATCCACTTCTAATACTTTGAATTCTTGAAAGTTTTTCGAGCATACTTTGCTTCAAAGTATACTTGACTGATTTTTGTTAACTGTTTACTTTTTCGGGTAAGGTTAGTGATTAGTTGAATTATTCGAGCAAGGTAAGTAAATTAGATGTATGTTATTTGGGTATCTTAGTTGATTCCTAGCAAGATTACCTATTTGATGGTTAATACTTGATTATTTTATCTTGTGATTTAGTTCTCAAGCAATCTTGTATTTCGAGTAAGCTTCCTTCACTTTAACTTCTAATTTGTACTAACATATAACCGAGTAAGCTTTGAGCAAGTGGAATATACCGAGCATGCCTTGCAAAAATCACTTTTGACAATTTCCGAGCAAGGTTTGCTAAATTTTATACTTGGAGTTGAATGTTTTCAAATGTGTAAAAATGTTAAATGGATAAGGTTACTGTTTGACAGCCAATAACTCACAAAACGACACAAAGCATTTAAAACTCACTTTCAAAAGGTATATAAGAGGGAGTGAGAGATATTTTTCAACATTATTCCCCCCCTTCTCTCTCTCCCTCTCTCTCTCCCCTTCCACGGATTGCTCAAAGAAACCCAAACCGACTCATCGCATTCAACATTAATCCAAACCCTAACTTACCAGCCCTCTAATTCCGACTCGGTAAGCAGTAATTATATGTTTTCCAACCACGATTATATGATAATGGGCTTTGATTATGTATTTTTGCTAACTCTCTGTTTTGTGTGTAGGTTATAAACTTGTCGAATAACAGGTTCTTAATGACATTTCTTTCTTTCTTCTTCAATTTTATAACTTGAAATTGCTTAAAGTAATGAACTTTAGAAATAATTTCACTTTGAATATGTTTGATTATGATTTACAGATATGGCGGATGAAGATCAACCGGCATATCCATTTGAGCATAAGCACAATATGTGGGCTCTATTAGAAGTTACGCATGACAATGACGAAGTAGCACCGATTATACGATGGTTGCAACGATCGAATCTCCGATTTGCTTTAACGGAGAATCCGATTATCAATAGAAACTTGATGTGCTAGAAACAGTCAATTAAATATTAACTAAACTAAACAAGTAATAAAAACTAGACTTAAGACTCAACTACACAAAACACCGGCAAGTGAAACGGTCAATTGTACTAAAGCTAAGTAAGTCCAGAATATCGAACCTGATATGGTCTAAAATATACATATTATTATTTAAATATTCTCTACAATTTTAAATGCTTTGGGCTAGGTTTTATTTAATATTATTCTTAGTTGGCTCATATGTCGGTTTTTAGGTTTTAAAAGAAAACGAGCTAAAATGTAATATGTTTTAACAAACTTGAAATGGACAAGTAATATTGAAAAAGAATGTTATATATTTCTATGGATTAATGTTAACTAAAGAAACCTTTTTCTTTAGTGTGAATACGATTCCATATTTGAAAGTAACAATAATTGAGTTTGAATGCTTATGAATGCATTTGTAATATTTGATGCAGGTCACGAATTTTTAATGTTCATATAAGTGAATGGAGCCTAAGTGGAGATGCATTAATGTGCATGCTACAATTTTATATCTAAATCAAATTCTAAATGGTCAAGACAATGGAGAAAATCCCTGATCAAGAATGGCCACAAGAATTAAAATACCCATGTGAAGTTCAAAAAAGTCCACCGTAGCCTAAAAATAGAATTAGGTGCAACCCATAAAATAAACTTGTGGCCCAAGTTAGAGAGAAAAATAAACAACCCTACGATTGCAATATATGGGGTGCCGTGGAGAAAAGGTAAAAAACACACAGGGGGCGCCTCTGCTTTGGCGACTGTACTCAAAGAAGCATTAAAATTGAAGAATACAAGTTGGCTGCTCAAGAAAGTCAGAATCGAAAAAGAAGATAAGCTAGCACACAAGTAGGCAGACTGCTGAATTAATTTAAGCTCACAGACTAGTAGCTCAACTATTATTATTATTTTTGATGAACTGTAATACTTGTTTAATCTTTGTTTCATCGAATATTATGAGTAGCTAAACTTGTTATACTGCCTGGGTTTGGATGAATACTTTTTAGACTCATATTATTTTCGGTTTTGGATTATTTATTGATTGGTGATATTTTGGTAAAGTTTTTATTTTATTTGGTTGTGATGCATATGCGTATTTGTTATTAATTTATTATCAGGTTTTGTTCCATATGCGTCTTTGTGAATGTCTTTCATGTATGGATGCATATTAGGTTGCTTACTGTGTGTTTACAACTAGTTTATGGTTTATAGTTAACGTATACCATAGGAGCGGTAATTGAGAGTTTAAAGATACCTTATATTCTGCCACTTGAGAGACCGGGCGGTAATTAAGTTTCGTCTGTTTTGGTCTTTTGCGGGTTTGGCTAGTGATTGCATGGGAGTGAGTTACCCTAGACTACTTTAGATTCTTACAGATCCGAGTTATAACCGAATTTAATAAGAATACCCCTTTACGCCTTAGGGTGTTTTGTGGTTAGAGAGATCGGGAGGTAATTTAATCTTTGGGTACCTTAGCATAGTTAGGTAAGATGAGACCGGGAGGTGATCCGAACCTTTAAACCGTTGAGTTTACATGATATTTAGGGTTCTTAGGTATTGTTGGTGAGACCGGGAGGTGATCTAGCGTAATTTAGTTATTCCTTAAATTTCATATTTTTAGAATACGGTACCATTCATAAATCCAATCCGAGAGTTTACGAGTTGACTAGTAGGATCCTTTACCTAGGTAGTTGTTCCCCCTATTTGAGTTCTAGTCCGATTTTTCCGT
Organism: Bidens hawaiensis; assembly: GCF_021521415.1. Classification (NCBI taxonomy): domain Eukaryota; kingdom Viridiplantae; phylum Streptophyta; class Magnoliopsida; order Asterales; family Asteraceae; genus Bidens; species Bidens hawaiensis. The sequence continues at coordinate 44,573 of NW_027505696.1, read as the reverse complement.
GTCAGATTTAGTTTAAGTATTATTTTATTTATAGTTAATAATTAAAAAGACAAAAAAATCAATTACATCAATTTATTTAAGTTATTTGTTACAGTAAGATAGAAAGCAGGCTAGTCTCCGAAAATGCCCCTGATCGTGTCGTTTGGAACAAGTAAGATTTATCAGGGTAGAAGGCCTTTTCTTGAAAGCGAGAAGGACTCTGCTTACTCACCAGGTTTACAGCGGTGGAGCGGCATACCGAAAAAAAGGAAAGAATTCATTGCACCCCTAGGCACAAGTCATCCTCGTACCGGGCTTGGACCATGTCTCCCGAACAATCTCAGTACATATGGCGCAAGACGATTCCACATATCGAGGTCGGAATGGGATCAGGTGTTTTCACGTCTCACCGTAGTGCCCGGTTTGTCTTGATTTCCGATTGATGAACAAGAAGGAAAATGGAATTCTTGGATTTTCTGACTCGCCCCCGGCTACGTGTCCTTTGGACCCTTCGCCAGAGTTTAGTTTAGGTATCGCTAGTGTCCTTTGGGTTCGATATCCGGACTTCATTAGGCTTTACTACAGTTGATAGGTACACTTGCCTGTCTAGTGGTCTAGCATTAGGATAGTCTAGATTTATAAATTTAAAACTAGAGTGTCTAGGTTAGGTTAAGTTTTTAATAGACCGTTTTGCACATCAGAACCCACAGGACTCTATAAATTACGTTAATTAACTAATTAGACTCGACTTATGACACGGCTATTTATTATTAATGTTTAAAGGGGGGTTTTAAACTAAGATTTAACTAAGAAATTAAATAAACAAGTAAACGACAAAACAAGCAATCAAACACAAGATCGAAACCAATAAGAGAAGAAATCTACCTAGGTAGGAATCCCATGTATCAACAATCATCAAGCAATGGATAAATAACATGATTATGGAAACTGATTTCTAAACATATTCATCTAACAAACCCTAAGGACCCTTGACTGAATAAAACGAAATCCCAAAGAACAATTATTAGATTATTAAGCAATCAGTATTATTGATTTCCGCGAAGTCATCAATTAGAGTTAATTAATAGTATCTAAAGCAAGCAATCTTACGAAAAACTAAACCCTAGATAACTTGATAAACTTAACATGACATCATGAACATGGATCAACACAATAAGCAAGAATATTATTACTATCTATCCTAGCATGCAGTTGACCAAGACACATGAATAACTCCTCACCTTACAGCTTTTGGAATTTAGCAAAGCATTTGAAATCCTAATCAACGATTAATATGCTTCTATGATCTAATAGGACTATTCAACCATAATAATCAAAACACCAAGTAATGATTAAACATGAACCCTAATATCTAAAGAACACAATCAATTGAAAGCAAGATCCATGTGAAGCAATAATTAATAATCAATCAAGATAATAAATACTTATACGCATCATGAAAACAAAATCAAGTCTTTACTATTAAAATAACGAAACCTTAATCAAAACATTATCCAAAGAAAAAATTCAGGCATCAAACATGTTCATCAAACCTAGGTAGACATGAAGTCTAGCCTAGAATCATTATTAAAAACAATCCTAAACAAGTATTAAAAACAAAGAGGAAAGACATCAAAAATAATGAACAAGGAACGATGGTTAGAGCGATACCCTTTGAAATTGATCCTTGAACACCCGGATGAAAGAACTCTTGATCCTCCTTGGTTCCTAGCTTCAAATCACATTCAAAACCTTGGAAAACCTCTCAAAATCGGCTTCCAAAGTGCTTAGAATCGGCTAGGTTTGCAAGAGATGTTTATATAAGCGAGTTTGGGCTTGGACTTGCAAAAACGAGCTGACCAGAAGACTCTAGGCACCGCGTGAAGGCTATGCCCAATGGGGGCCACGCGACTTGCTCATGGAGGAGTTTCGCAATTCTTTTATTATTTTTTGAAATAACTTGTTAAAACTCCTTCTTGAACTCCAAGTAACGCATATAAACTTCTAGACCTTATTTCCCTTGATCACCAAGCCACCAACTACATGAAAATAAATCAAAACTCTTAAGTGAAGTAATCATGTAACTGTTGACGAATAACACGAACATAAGCTTCGCATGGAATGATAGAAAGAATTAAGTTTAACATGCAAGACACCAAACGATTTAAAACATGATAATTATATAATACTTGACTCAAAAACTAAATTAATAAAAGATAAACGAAACATAAACTAAACCGAACTCAAAACATTAAATAAACAAAACTTTAAACGGGATTCGAGATGTATAAATAGATGTATATCAAATATCCCCACACTTACTCTTTTTTCGTCCCTGAAAAAGTCTTATGCAGTTGGATCAGAATCGGAAAATACAGTCTTAAAAATATATAGGTTAATTTTTAAAGATTAGAAGAACGCAAAAACCGCGATCACCGATATTGTTGTCCACTTAAACCCATGCCTTAATCTTTACCGGGAAAAATAAGACCCGACAATTAGTACTCAGTGGTTTACACAATTAAGACCCGCTTATTTTCAGCTTTTACCGGACTAGACCACCCCAACTTGACTTAAACCTCAAAATTAGCATATTTAAAACTTTTATTGCTCTATTTGTTTTTCATGAATAGTTAAGACGATCAAGGGTATTGTTTATCCACCTAAGCTTAAGCATCAAAGTCTACCAAGCAGCCATTAGATACGATTAAGGTTCAATTTATTAATAGCTAGTGTTCCCCACAACATGACATACCCCGTTATCAAGCAATACCCCAAATCCATCACCATAGGTGAGTATGCAAAATTTCATCTGTAGGGCTTACATGTAGCGTGTCCCTTGTGGTCCGTTTCTTAATGGTAATGAGACGCGAGCAAGGGGACCCCACATGGCTAACAGCGTGGATGATCAAGTCTGTAGTGTATTTGTACTTTTGTACTCTTGTGATCATGTTTATAGACTTATAAGGGTTTGCTCTTTTTTTCTTAATTTTAAATATCCACAACCCAACTTAGGAATTGTGAATACCCAGATGAATAGATTACACACAGACCCATGGTCTCGGACCCGAAGCATCCCATCAATACAAGATTTAAGGTTATAAAACCATACGCCATTGAGGTGTAAAACACTAAACTAGCAGTTTAAGATTTATATCACAAGCTACATGGCATACTCTAACGTTAAACCTACCCAAGCATCATATGATAACGTATTCAGATTTAAAACTTATAATATTTTCACTTTTTCATACCAAAAATTGAGGCTTGAGTATGGCCCGACCTTTCATTACTTATCTTCCACGGACAAAACGCTTTACCCACAAGAGATTTCCGACCCATTTTATCAAATTTGCCCTTTCATTCTCAAGGCTGAGTCTACCGACACATCCCAAGTTAAGTGCGTTTTCTATTATTTATTTCATATTATTAGTAGTCTGAAAAACCGATTTCTGATAAATATCATCATCTCCCACTTTAACGCAAAAAACCTAACTTCAAGGGACATTTTTAAAACATTTTTTTTTTCATTTTTTTAAAACAAAATTAATTAAAGTACGACTCAAATATCCTATCCCCACACTTAAATTTTGCATTGTCCTCAATGCAAGGATAATGACGACTTAAAATAAAAATAAAAATAAAAATATAAAAGTCAGACTACAAAAACTAAAAATCTAAAAATAAAAGCAAAATAAACCGTTAATAAGCTAGATAAATGGAAAAGACTTAGCTGGTAATATGTGAATGAAACATGATCCCAAAGTCTTCTTCCATGAATGCCCTCCAACTACGAACGTGCTCAGCAAATGTAACTCCTTCTCTCACCCACGAACGCAAGCGGCCAACAAAAACAAACATATACAAAAATGTATCTTATCATAACGATAGATATTATGCAATTAAAGTATTTCACCAATAAATATATAAAATATAATAATCAGGAGCAAATAAATAAGCATGAAGTATACGGCTCCACCGCTCCATCCCCACACTTGTTTTTTTCATTAAATTCTTTATTAGCGATCATCTCTAGCTCATACAGTCTCTCTTTTACCTAGCAAAACTCAAAAACACCAAAACAAAGAAGAACTACAAAAGACTACGTTAGCGACTCGATGACTCAACGAAACTAAGAAAGTAGAAATTAAAATAAAGAGAAAACTACAAACTCTACACTTGAGTTTTCACTCAAGAACCCATTCTATGCGAATCACGTGGCGGACCGAGTGGAGCTTCCTCCACCTCGGTAGAACTCCAATGCTCTTAAATATACCGAATCACGATCCGACCAGTCGTCAATCTTGGTTTTCTTCTTTCTAACACCACGAACCTTCTCAATCTTACGCTTTCCACCACCTCTTTCTCCAACAAACTTCACCATTACCCGAGAGCTCAAAACCGCTCGCTCCTTCCCCACACTTAAACTTACAGAACGGGAATCTCAAGACTAGGGCCCATGCCCGAGATAACTGATTCTATCGAGTAAACTGGGTGACATGGATCAGTAAGACCGTCTTGACCACTCGGATATCTCATAGACTTAGCCAAATAGGTGGCACTATCATCACCGGCTCTAAGAGTAATCTTACCTTCAAACACGTCAATGACCGCCCTAGCAGTACGTAGGAATGGACGACCTAAAATGATAGGAACTCTCTCGTCGGCCTCCATATCTAAAACAACAAAATCTACGGGGAAAACCAAATTATCTACCTTAACGAGCAAATTCTCCACGACACCCCTCGGATACTTAACGGAACGATCAGCTAAAGACAACATCATATGAGTAGGGGTGAGCTCTCCTAGGTCTAGCTTTTCATATAAAGAATATGGCATGAGGTTTATACTAGCTCCTAGATCGGCTAATGCTTGACATGTCGTGTCACTTCTGAAAAGGCATGGAATGGTAAAAACACCGGGGTCGGGTAATTTCTCCGGAACTTTATTGAGAACTACTACAGAACACTCTCCATTTAGGAGCACAGTCGACAGCTCCTCCAACTTATCCTTTCTTTTAAGAAGGTCTTTCAAAAATTTGGCGTACTTAGGCATATGCTGAAGGACTTCTACGAATGGAAGGTTGACGTTCAATTGGCTAAATATATTAAGAAAATGCCCGTAATCTTTTGTATAATTTTGATTCTTTAGACGAGCGGGATATGGGACATAGGCTAGGTCAATGGTGTGTGGTGGTGGCCGGGCTCCAACCGGCTTCTTATCGGTGTTTTTCTTAACTTACGGCTCTATGATTGGTGTTGTACTAATTTGTGACTTACCTGGAGCCTTTACCTCTATCCCCTCATCTATCAACTCATCGTCCCCATCTTCCCTAATTTCTCTACTAACTACCTCCGGACCAAAAACCCTACCACTACGAGTGGAGATGGCTTTCAGTTGAGCAGCCGGATTAGTTTGAGGGATACCCGAAAACTGACCTGGGGGCCTTTCTTCCAAACGACGAGCAATATCACCAACAGTCCTTTGAATATCGAGAATAGAAGATTGTTGATTATTGAAGAGCAAATCTTGTTCGACAAACTTTTTCTGTGTAACTTGATCCCTCTCCAATATTAGCTTCATCATCTCTTCCAAACGCCCCATTCCACCGTTCGAATCCTGCACATTATTTTGAACATTAGCACCATCGGTGTTATTATTATTATAATACTGACCTTGTCCTGGAGCATAAGAATTTTGAAATCCGGGTGGTGCACCCGACGGACGCCAATTAGCATTATTCTAATTCGAGTTCTTGTAAGTGTTCCAAATCTGACTGTTGTTATTATAATTGTTGGGAAACCTAGTCTGACCAGCAACAAAATCGATCTGTTGATTCATCACCAGGCACTCCAACGTGCCATGTCCACCCCCACAAAACTCACACCTGTCCACCTTGGCCTTCAGCTCCTTAACCTCTCGGGTTAGTGATTCCAAAGCAGCAGCCACACTAGTGTCCAGATTAACTTGGTGTACACCTCGAGCGGACGATGATGTACTAGTGATGGGAGTGGAATTCCTGCGATGTGGCTCTTTGGCATAATCGGATTGAGCAAAGCTCTCAAACATCTCGTTACATTCGGTGACATTCTTCTTTTCCAGTAAACTTCCTCCCGAGGCCGTGTCGAACCGAACCCGGGTTTCGTAGTTCAACCCATTGTAAAATCTTCCACGAGAGCCCATGGTGTGAGACCATTCTGGGAGCAACGGGCTAGCATGTTCTGAAAACGTTCCCAAGCATGACAATATTTCTCCCCCGATTCCATGTGAAAGAATGAATTTGATTGCGAAGAACAGTCGCTTTAGCAGGTGAGAGGTACATCTTGATAAACGCTAAACGTAACGCCTCCCAATTAGTAAACGTGCCAGGTGGTTGAGTGTCAAGCCAAATATCAACTTTACCCGCAAGTGAAAACGGAAATAGATGTAAGAATAGAATCAGTAGCACCTTGTAAATTGAAAGTTTTCAAAACGCGGTAAAGTCGGTTAAAATGAGCCGGTGCATCCTCGTCATTACTCCCATGAAACAGATTGGTTTGAATGATGTTGTTCATGACATAAGACGGAATTTGCCATGATTTGGGGTTGTCGATATGGGGAACGACGATGCATGATTGGTTCCCGGTTAAGCCATCGAAGGCTTGAGCAGCGATGGTTCTATTGTCGGCCATCTGAACGTCTGGTTGACTTCTCGGACTTTCCGGTGGCAAACTGGATGGTGATGATTTCGGTGTAGGCGCGGGCTCTGACGGTTGTTTCTCTGCTAACGAGCTAGCCTCGGTCTTCAACGGAAAAAATCCAGATTATCTAACGGTGGTCCTTGCGAACGAAGGTGTGGCATAAACCTTAAAGGAGCAACAGACCAAGTGAGTAGACTCGAATACTTAAAAATAAAAATAAAATAAACTAAAACTTAAATTAGACTCCTACGACTCAAACGAAAATAAACAAATAGCACGTATATAGCAAAATAAGTCCAATTAAAACTAAATAACGCAATTGCCTAGAGTCCCCGGCAACAGCGCCAAAAACTTGATGCGCTAGAAACAGTCAATTAAATATTAACTAAACTAAACAAGTAATAAAAACTAGACTTAGGATTCAACTACACAAAACACCGGCAAGTGAACCGTTCAATTGTACTAAAGCTAAGTAAGTCCGGAATATCGAACCCACAGGACTCTATAAATTACGTTAATTAACTAATTAGACTCGACTTACGACACGACTATTTATTATTAATGTTTAAAGGGGGTTTTTAAACTAAGATTTAACTAAGATATTAAATAAACAAGTAAACGAGAAAACAAGCAATCAAACACAAGATCGAAACCAATCAGAGAAGGAATCTACCTAGGTAAGAATCCCATGTATCAACAATCATCAAGCAATGGACAAATAACATGATTATGGAAACTGATTTATAAACATATTCATCTAACAAACCCTGAGGACCCTTGACTGAATAAAACGAAATCCCAAAGAACAATTATTAGATTATTAAGCAATCAGCATTATTGATTTCCGCGAAGTCATCAATTAGAGTTAATTAATAGTATCTAAAGCAAGCAATCTTACGAAACACTAAACCCTAGATAACTTGATAAACTTAACATGACATCATGAACATGGATCAACACAATAAGCAAGAATAGTGTCACTATCTATCCTAGCATGCAATTGACCAAGACACATGAATAACTCCTCACCTTACAGCTTTTGGAATTTAGCAAAGCATTTGAAATCCTAATCAACGATTAATAAGCTTCTATGATCTAATAGGACTATTCAACCATAATAATCAAAACACCAAGTAATGATTAAACATGAACCCTAATATCTAAAGAACACAATCAATAGAAAGCAAGATCCATGTGAAGCAATAATTAATAATCAATCAAGATAATAAATACTTATACGCATCATGAAAACAAAATCAAGTCTTTACTATTAAAATAACGAAACCATAATCAAAACATTATCCAAAGAAAAAATTCAGGCATCAAACATGTTCATCAAACCTAGGTAGACATGAAGTCTAGCCTAGAATCATTATTAAAAACAATCCTAAACAAGTATTAAAAACAAAGAGGAAAGACATAAAAAATAATGAACAAGGAACGATGGTTAGAGCGATAAAACCCTTTGCAATTGATCCTTGAACACCCGGATGAAAGAACTCTTGATCCTCCTTGGTTCCTAGCTTCAAATCACCTTCAAAACCTTGGAAAACCTCTCAAAATCGGCTTCCAAAGTGCTTAGAATCGGCTAGGTTTGCAAGAGATGTTTATATAAGCGAGTTTGGGCTTAGACTTGCAAAAACGAGCTGACCAGAAGGCCCTAGGCGCCGCACGAAGGCTATGCCCATGGGGGGCCGCGCGGCTTGCTCATGGAGGAGTTCCGCAATTTTTTTTATTATTTCTTGATATAACTTGTTAAAACTCTTTCTTGAACTCCAAGTAACGCATAGAAACTTCTAGACCTTCTTTCCCTTGATCACCAAGCCACCAACTACATGAAAATAAATCAAAACTCTTAAGTGAAGTAATCATGTAACCGTCGACGAATAAAACGAACATAAGCTTCGCATGAAATGATAGAAAGAATTAAGTTTAACAAGCAAGACACCAAATGATTTAAAACATGATAATTATATAATACTTGACTAAAAACCTAAATTAATAAAATATAAACGAAACATAAACTAAACCAAACTCAAAACATTAAATAAACAAAACTTTATACGGGATTCGAGATGTATATCAAAACCACTAGCTGGATTTTTGGAGATCAGCGAGGTTGCTTGATGATATAAATGGAAGAAGGATTGAAGCAACTGTTGCAAACCATGAAATACGGGTGACTAAAGCAGTGATTCGGAGATGTTCGCACTTGAATGATGATAACCCTAATCCGATTCATCTTACAACTGCACAATTATTGAAGGCGTTTGTTAAAACAATGGGCTATCAAGGAAATATTCATGATGGGCAATTTCAGAAGGGGATGTTCCCAATCATTTACAAGTTTTTGATACACCATATCATCCATGGATTTGCTCCACGGGAGGGATCATGAACCCTGATGAGCAGGGATCTAGCCAATGCAACTGTGGCTGTGCTTTTCAATTTATCATTCAACTTTTCAAGAATGATCTTTGATGGAATGGTTCAAAACATGAGTAAGAAAAAAAACAAAAGTTTTTGGCATATCCATGGTTCCTACAGATCATATTCTGAATGTGGCAAACAGAGATGAGGATGATGGAAGAGGAGAGAAGGAAACTGAGGTTGAAGATGAAATGATAAATGTTGATGAAAATGTGGCTACCACTGATGTGGCCAGTGATGTTTTGACTGATATTTTGACTGAAGAACAAACTGATGTGATTATGGATGATAATGCTGCTACTGAGGAGCTTACACTTATTGAACCTGAAATTGAACAACCTGAAAGCTCCAAGAGGGTAGAGCATGATGAAGAGATGGATGAGTTGGAATTACTTCCCACCAGAAACTAAGGAAGACAAGAAAAGAAGAATGGATAAGGGGAAATCAAAAGTTTATGAGGAAGAGCCTGTTAAGGCAGATCTTGTTAAAGAAAGAGTGATTGATGAAGAAGAGGAAGCCTCTGTTGCTATCAGGAAAGAATTTGAAAATGTTGTGAAAGAAACAAGAGAAAGGGAAATAATTTCCCAGATCTTGAGACCTGAAGAACTGGCAGAGCAGGAAGCTCTAATTGATCAAGCCAATGTTAACAAAGTGATTGAGGAAGAGGAGGCTGATGATCAAATTGTAATTGAATCTTTGATAAATTTAAAGAGAACTGAGGAAGTGGATAACTCTTTAGCTATGGTGGTAAGCATGTTTCAAACTCAGAATCAGCCCCAAAATGAAACCAATGAAACAGATGAGACAACAAAAACTGTGAATATGGAGATTAATGTTGAAGAAGAAATTGGTGAATCTATAGCCTCAATTGTTGCTAAGAAATGGGCTGAACAGATCAAGGATGATATCAGACAAAACCCATCTGAATGGGAATGTGTAGATAATCAAAGATATGGGAAGAAATATTCAATAAAGAGGGATAGACCTGAAGTATATGAACCAGCTGAAAGAGCTGAGTCAGTCAAAAAGGGAAAATGGGATGACAAGAATAAGTATTTTGTGGAAACCCCTGATGAAGAAACAAGTCCACTGAGGCCAGTTCCACTACAAACATTGAGGCCTGAAGAATTTGTTCAAGGAGTACCAAATGTTCCAGTCCCTGAAAATCCAACTCTTGATGAACCTAAAACTGATGCAGTCAATGAAACAATAGAGGAGGAGGATGATTCTGATGAATCTGATGATGCTAATAATGATGACATTGAAAGGGACCAGGTAAATGTTGAAAGTGCTAATGTTGAGGCTCCTAAAGTGACAATGACTGAAGAACAAAGGAGAAACATTGAGAAAAGTCTGATGGATGCTAAGAAGAAGAATCATTTGGTTGTCAAACTGATGAGTCATGGGATAAGATTTGAAAGTTTAGATGATTTAAATAATGATGAACTACAAAGAAGATTGAACAAAGAAAGGGACACTATTGAGAAACTCATACAACAAAAGAATAGAGATGCCCAAAAGTACAGAGAATATTTGAGAAAGCATGGGTATTCTGAGAAAGACTTAACTCACTTCAAGTTTGAACAGCTAAGAGAAGAATATATTAACACCAGAGAAGAAGTGAAAGAAAAATTTGTTAGAGAAGATGAGGTGGCTGAAAAACTTGAAGCTTTGAAAATTAAGTTTGGTGGAATGTGTGGGTATTTATTGGAAAAATGAATGAAACCTGATATGGTTGAAAGTTTGGATAAGGCTACAGTTGAATCAATTTATAACAACATGAAAAGAAAAGAAAAATTAAAGAGGGTACAACCTGAGCCATCAATTGTACAAGAAAAGAAAGATCAAGATGAACCCTCTGCAAAGAAAAGAAGAATAAGAACATTGTGGGAAAAATTGAAAGATCAGTTTGAAAAGAAAACAGATGATACTCCAATCCCAGAGGAAGTCAAACTTGAGCCAATAGATGAACTTATTGTTCCATGGGAAAATGAAGAAATGATTGAGATTTTGAGAGGGGTAATGGTAAATCAGAAGGGGATGGATGTGAATTCCTTTAATGCACTCGACAAACATCAACTGAAAGAACTATTCTACTTGCAAAAAGCTGAATGGGAAAAAGTTCTTTTGGAAGGTGACAACCCAAGGAGTTTTGTTGGAGGAAGGTTTGTACCTGCAGGGTTGTTAAACGATCCAAGAATGGCTAAAATGATTACAAGACTTGTAGAAGATGAAGGTGAAAACTTTGCAGATCTGATCTACTATCCTAGTGAACTGATTGTGTCAATTTTTATGAAAGCTTTTGCTATAACAAGGCCTAGCAAACCAATGAAGTCTATCCCAACTAGGCCTTCTGCCTCAAGGCAACATACATCAACACACAGAAATAAGTCAAGTAGAGCCGGATCACAAAGAACAACAAGACCACAATCAGATGTGGATCTTCCAAGAAATCTATTCTTTGACTCAGTCTCTCAGTCTCTGAAAGTAATTATGGAAAGTAAACAATTGAGAGACATCATTTAGAGAGATGATTTTGCTGAATACACACAAGAGCAATTGGAGAAAATGGCCACACTTGATCTATATGACTATCATGACACAAACAAGTTGGCTGGAGACAACAAAATGAACTTTCAAAGTACCTGAGGGATGAAGCTTAAAAGGGATTCCCATTTTTGAAAGAAAAGAAAAAGTGGAAGTTGACAAAACATGATAGAACAAGAAGAGCAACAAAATTGAAAAAGATAGCTAGTGCTGAATTGAATTATCAGTTGAAAGTCAAAGACAAAAATCCACTGTCAAATATGAACACATGTATAAGCCTTGAAAGAAGAATGACATGCCCAAACTACAGTGTTCAGAAGAATGGCATTATTGCTGAAATTGAGTACAAGGAAACTAATGGCCACTATATTCTTCGTAATTCTGATGGGATTATCTTGGGCATAATAAAAAAGGATGAAGACCTGACCTATCTACATAATGAAGATCTCAGAGATATAAGGGATATGGACATTCCTGAGAGTCACACTCATTTCCAGATCCTTTCTATCTTTCGACAAAGGGCAGGAACCGTAATAGTGAATCGAAGACAAGCCGCCTATAATGCAAAAAGAAGATGAAGATCTTTAGAATAGGCTTTGATTTGTAATGTCTACGGACAGATTTTTGAATATGTAATAGTTTAACTTTTGATATGTAAAAGTTTGATTTTGATTTGAATATGTATTTTGACTAAGTGTATGTAACCTTAGATATGTTTTGGGACAGCTGAGGTGTTCCAATCTAGGGGGGAGATTGTTGAGTCAAAGATTTGACCTAACCAATGTATAAGGAAGATTGAAATCTTTTCAACCTCCTCAGAAATTGCTAAGTATGAAACCGAGCACAGTTGGACATCCTAGAAGGGTTTTACTTAGACGGGCACGATATTTTGCATATCGGACATAATTATCTTCTAGAAATCTTCTTTAGTGAATATCCGAGCAGAGTTCACTATGTCAAGCAGGATTGTTCTTCATGGCCGAGCACAATTTGCTTCCTAGCAAACCCTTGGTCTGACCAAGCTTTTGAAGCCAAGTACTTGGAAGATCTAGCAAGGTATTCTTTAATAAACAATGGTCCGAGCACGCTTGATGAAAGTAAAGAATTATCCTAAGGACACATCAAGCAAGGTTCAACTCAGGCAAGCTACAGTGTAACCAAGCACACATTGCTTTCCTAATAAGCTATTTACTAGCAAGGAGTTGATAGGACCATTAAAAGAACAAGTCTGCTCGTTGGATCATATCGGGCAAAGTTGGATATGATCAAGAGGACTGAAGTCTGCTTGGTGAAAGTAAAGTCTACCCAGGAACTGTTCCCGAACACACTTGAAGGTTGCCAGGTTTACTCTAGGACAAAAGGCACTGAGCATACTCGGAAACGACAAGTGATACAAAGTATGCCGGAAGACATGTTTTTACACTTAGTATCGTTTTTGAATATGTAATTTGAATATGTGTCAATCATTAGGGTTTCTAGAAGGAATGACAACTGTTAGGAGGTGGCAGGCCTATAAAGGAATATTTTAGGGCACGCCTCCTGACGAGACGACATACGGATTTGCTTTTACACTCTTTGGATAAGAACGAATATTCCCATTAGAGTGTGACAACTGTCCTAGGTTATCAATGAATATACATTTCGACAAGAAACCCTAATCGATTATCATTTGTACGAATCACTTTATATAAATGGAAATATTTTGAGTTATTGTTCGTGTCTGTTACCATTATTAACCTTTTAGCAACAAATCTTGTTTGTTTCTGATTCCGCCGTTTACAAACAAGAATCTTTCCTTATTTAGCAATCCGCCATTAACCTTTTTATCGACACATTATGTGTGGGTTATGACATTGTTATTGAGTATTGAGTGATTATTCGGGACCGACAGGTTTCTGCCTCGCGACCAAAAACCCCAGGTTTAACTTTGATATACATCTCGCAATCGAACCAGCTTGTTCATCCTATGGCCGTCGTATGCAGCTCGTATTTCTCCAACAATTTACAACATTTTTTTGTAATTAATACATGCATCTTACTCGTCATACTCTGTTTTTCAAAATCCCTAATGTTAATTGAACAAACATATACTAGATTAAACGATTGTAGTTCTAGTGTTTTCAATTGATTTGGGGATAATCTGGGTTTCTGGTTATAAATTAAGGGTTTTAATCTTTAAACAAAAGAACCACTGGCTCATATGGCTGAGCAGCCTCGTTTAGTGTCTGTGTACTGGTCAGGGGCGTGGGTTCGAACCCCCCTGACCCAGTTTTTGTCGTTTTTTTTAAATATAATTTGGATGAATTTTAATTATTATAAGTAATTAATATTAATAATAAACGAATGTTATTTTTACGTAACAGACACCTTCAAGTTAACGTTTTCTCGTCGTTGAACATTTTCTTTACTATATGTATACGTAATGTGTTACATATATATATATATATATGTATATATATATACACACATAATTTCTATGTATTTATTTTTAATTAATAATATAACAAATATAATTTTAAATAAATTTGTTAAATACATGCTTATCGTTAAGTTTCTTCAAAAATTCGAGATAAATATTTATTAAATATTATTATGTGTATTATTACATATTGTAAGTATTTATTTATTCAAATATTTACATATTTATACTTTATTTATTCGAATAATTATAAGTATATTATATATTAAAACTAGTTATTTAAATATTAATTTATATTTGAGTATACATTTATCGTGTATCAAGTTTACAAGGGTAATTTTATGAATATTAAGGATATTGATTTTAATAAATAAATGTTAAACAATAATATTAATTTTTGTATTAATAATAACGATAGAAATCAATCGTTCGATACAATTAATAAACAATCTAGTCCTAAACCTAACTTAATCACATCGAAATCTTAATTCATCAAATCATGTTATCTCTTATAACTAATTTAATATGATATTATTTAACTAGGAATCCTTGACGGTATATCTCGAAGGGTTCATCTCTCTCACATCATCACTTATATTTCGTTCATCCGATCAGGTGAGCAATCACTCCCCTATTTTTACTTGTTTTCAAATGTTTTGGAGACACTTGCGTACCAACTATCAAATTACTTACACTATTATTTCTTAAATGCAAACTGTGATCTTTGTGTTGTGTATCAATTGAATGACTACTTGGTATTCGTTATATGCTTATGTGTTTACTGTTTTTATGATTGGTTGGTAACTCATCCTCATCCACATAGTATGATCATACGACCGTTGTAGTGGCCAGAGCCCGATTCGTATTGGCAATGGTTTCATCGACACTCATTACTTGCTCAACAATTTCATTATTTATACTCACAGATAACGGTTTTGCTTATTTCTACTCTATTATTTATATAATTATATATTATCATTTTTTTTGTGTCAAAACTGGTGAATCTACTCACTCAACATGTGTTGTTGACAAATATATTTTTCTACGCATTTGCAGGTTATAGATTGGATTGCTTATCGAACTGAAGCTCACGTAGAGATGACCTTAGGATGTTAAACATAAACAAGGATAGTTGGTTTTGTATTTGTAATTTTCTCTATTTTTGTTGTACTTAAATGTTCGCTGACAATAAATAAATTAATAAGATATCGTCGCTTTATAATTGCATGATATTACCTTGTGGGCTGTGGCAATCATCTCACGCCCTGACATTTCCATCGTACGTTGGGGTGTGACAGAAACAAACCAATCACGATCATCACCATTAGCTCGTTATTATACGTGTATATTCAGTTAAACTCACGCAGACCTTACTCTGATTATCACTTTCACAATTACACTTTCAACTGTTGTTCCAAATCACTCTATGGATCAATTCAAAAAGTTTTGACAAACCGAACCTATCAGCTCTCGTTCTCCTTCACTTCACCTTCATCCCAGTTGATTAAATTATGTTTCAAATTCGTGTTATTGTCGTGATGAACAACCCTCTGTCAATTTACAATTAAAGAGGCATACTCCATGTCAATTTGCGATGGAAGATTCTAGAGTTTATATGAAAATTTGGGTCATTCTGGAACTAGTGTACTCAAATTTTAGAATCAAATAAGTAACAAACTGAGCACTGCCTGTCGGTTTGGGCGCGGTTGTGGGATATCACATTTTGTTCCCGCTTGAACCAATTTTGGGTATTATTATTTAAAAAAAACATTTCTTAAATTATTGTTCTTAGAGCATATACATTGGACTCCCAAGCCCAATATCTGAATACATGTGGCAAAAAATGGACAGATTATTCAGTAAACTCCATTGATGTAGAGACAATTGAAAAAAAACAAGTCCTTCGGCTATGCGTAATGGGCGACAAATGGGTTGATTTAGGCGACAAAGGGCAACAACACCACCCCGGGTGATATTCGGGAGATTTTACGGGGGAGGGGGGACGATATACCTTTGTTGCCGGGTTGTGGGTTGAAAATAATAATAAAACAAGTCGGGGTGGGCGGGGTGGGGGATTTTGGGCTACAAACCACTACACCCATAAACTAAAAATAACCCCTCTACTGACGAGATAACACATGTCAACCCCCCCCCCCCCCCCCCCCCCCCCCCCCCCCAGTTTTGTAATAACTTTAAAAGTAGTCCTGCAACGAACCTAAAAATCGGACCCTCCACTAAATATCAAATTGAAGAAAATAATAATAGAAGAATTGAATAAAGGTTTCAATACTTTATTAATATACACTGTCACACACATATACGGTTACCTTATTAAAAAATATAAATCTATAATATATATAAACGAATATATAAAAATCCTACGTGTCGCGATGTGGCTGTTCCCTCTTTTTTTGGAGTCACCAGATTTGCTTGATTTTTAAATGGAGGCTTCTCATGCATTTGACCCGAATTCATGGGTATTGGTCTTACCAAATCCAGATACTTCTTAAACGGGTTATAACATCTCATTAGATTAAAAATTATTCTCACCAGATTATTGATGTAAAAATCCTATAAAATAGGATATAATAAAAATTAATATCTTATTTATTTAAAATATATATATATATATATATATATATATATATATTATTTAAATTAAAAAACCAATTTGATAGTAAAAAAATAAACGGGTCTTGGGTCTCATCAAACTATAAGTATATTATAAACTTTGATAAATATTATTTATAATTAAAAAGTCAATTTTATAGTATAAAAAATAAACGGGTCTTGGGTCTCATTAAAACCATATAGCTTTTAAACCGGGTTATAATATCTCATTTATTTGTGAAACAATTTATCATTAAACTATAAGTATATTATTATATTCATACAATAAAAAAATATAAATTCAAAAAATAAACAAATATTAGAACAAACAATATAAAACAACCCCATAATACGGGGGATAAAAACTAGTAAACCATAAATCATAACCTCTAGTGGTTATTTTGTAAAAGTGATAAAAAAACCATAAATCATAACCCCCATGGATTAATTTTGTAATTTCTGTATATAATGTTTTATTTTTTATTTATCCTACGCTATATTTTATAATTATGTTAATATTTTAGTGTTTAAATAATATTTAAACATATACTCGTATGAAATATAAAAAATAAATATGTTATGAAAAGTAGTTAAATTTAAATTAATTATAGTTGTAGGTGATAGTGTGGTAGCTTGTGGAGGTTTGTTGTTATGAGAGTAAATTGGAGTATTTGAGAAAACTTTTGAATTAATCTAATACGACGTTGATGTCGGTTTATGAAAGTTTATTGTTATGGATGCTCTTAGTGTTATAGAAACAAATATGGTTTCTTAATGCTAATTAACATGTAAACGATTATTATCATGGTTGGTCTTAAAATCCATTTATAAACCGATCGATTAAATCTAATTTTTATGCGTTTAAAAGAACAGTTGATTTATTAAATAGAACTAGTATTTAGTGCCCTCGCATTGCCGGGGCACAAATCTAGTTCGGGTGTATAGGTGTATCGTCTTAAGAGATTACAGTTGATAATTGAAAACATGACCAGTATCTGTGGGTGTACATGTTTCACCACATACTTGAGGCGTTTCATTTGATGGCTGGATGTTACACTATTACCTCATTGCTAAAAAGATGAAAATTCTTTGTTGACTGGATACACCCAGTTAAAAACATGGCAAAGCAGTAAAGTAAGACAAAATTACAACATAAATATCCAGATAGTAGTATTCATTTGTTAGTACAACAAAACCAATCATAAGTACAACCCCTAGAGCATCATGTTTACAGTTGAGTAGTATTAGATAAATATAAGGAATACACGTAATGGCTTATCAACTAAAATAAATCAATACATTGAAAATGCTACAAAAGATGACATAGGATAACAATCCTTTACATTGATTCAAAAATTTAAGTTGTTAACTTGGTCAAAATTTTGGCAAAGATTCATCACATGTGTAGCTAGCTGTAAGGCCCCGTTCCCGGTGCCTCACTTTAACATCGGATTTACTCATAAACACAGTTCTACAAATCAGAGTTTATTAAAACTTTCGCGGAATATAAAATCGTAATTGTTTATTACAAAATATTTAATCTTTTCTTTAAAACCATATCATAAATCATCATATTAAAACATCATTTCTTCCATCTTCAAATGCCAGCCGTTCGATCCATGCCATGTGCCAACCTCATGCTAGCTCTTTAATCATATTCACCTGCGTGCATACTAAAAGTCAGCTACGCTGAGTGAGTTCTAGTTAATCAAGCAACTTATCATACAACCACTACATACATTATATACGTATCCGAAGACACATAATCCAATGTCTAACCTGTTACTGCTTAACCACTTAATTACCCTACAGCTTAACCACTTAATTACCCCTACAGCCTAGCCACTTATGCCACTTTAATAACGATTAACGTTATGCCACTTTGCCACTTTAATAACGAATATCGTTATGCCACTTTGCCACTTTAATAACGAAGTCACGTATAGGCTTACCCTACCACGTACTATCGTCATGCCAATAACACTCTTACTAGACCCTTGCCACTTCTATCACACTCTACATCTACTTGTCTATAACCCACTTACTACCAGCACGTTATTTACACAATAAGCAAGTCACATCATAGCAATCATACACACTATTTGTTGGAATACCATATGCCCGAGACACATAATTATGTTAATATGGCTAGCCGTGTTTGATCCAAGACGGGTCATACCCAATAACGAGTTAGACACACACCAATTATGTATTTGTTAAGATAAGATCTATAGGACAAATACAGAACACGACACATTCAGAAAATCGGGTTTCTGAATATTTACTTGAAAGTGTTAAATAAATTCATTGGTTAATTTATTTATTCAAATAATTATTATTGGAATGATTATTTAATTATATGTTCTTTTATAAAATGGTTTATAAAAGATGGGGTGTTTATATATTTTATAATGTATAAAATAAATAAAAAAAAAAAAAAAAAAAAATAAATATATTGGGGCCGGTTTTAGGGTGGGCCCCACACCCCATGTCTTGGTCAAATCTTGAGTATGGGTTACTTAAACCAAAATACCTAACATCATGGGATTTTGAATGATGATAAGAAATGATGATCAAGATACATTTTTGATATATATATATTTCAAGTAATCATAATCAAGACTTTCAAGTAAGATCAACTATAACAACAACTCTTTCTTTCTTTCTTTTGGGTTCGGCCGAAATCAAGAAGAAAGGTTGAGTCTCGGTTTTTCGTGTTCAAGCTCCCTAACATAGCTCGGTGTGTGTTGGAGGCTCGGGGTATATTCTGTTTGAGGATTTTCCCTTTGAAAGTCTAGCATCGACATCATCATCTTCTTCAACATTAACTACACTCTTAAAAGGTTAAGAATGTAAGTGTTTATGGCTTTGATAGTTTAGCTTTTCCCGTATTACTTGATCCTTGCCTCGGGTTTCTAATATATAGATTATTGGTAATCTTATATCATGAATAAACTAGGTTATTCATGAACATATATTATATAGTTTTGTAATATATACATATATAAACACATGTGTACATAAGTTTAGTTTGTTAATATCTCGCTTCCGCCTTAATTGTGACTAGTTAAATGGTTAACTAAATTTATAAATTCCATAGAAACCCAACAAATGGCATCAAGAGCCGGGATACGGGAAACTAAGCTTCGGGTTCTCGGTTTTATATTTTTTCCCCTTGAAAGATTTTATACAAAAATTAACATGCATGATTTTTTTTTGTATTTAATCTTGTTATTGTTTTTGGCTTTGTTCAAAAAAAAAAAAAAAAAAAAAAATTAAAACCGAGTAAATGGGCCGAAGCCCAATTCGGGTGAATTTGGGCCGAAGCCCACTTTAACATGGTTATTGGGCTAACCGGAAATTAAAGGGAAAAGCTATATGGGCCGAAGCCCATTTTTGGTTAAATGGGCCGAGCCCATGAGTTTTTTAATTGGGCCGAAGCCCATGTGTTTTGCACATGTGGGCCGAAGCCCATAATCTAGTTATTGGGTCAAGCCCAAATGGGTTGGGCTAGGCCCGATAAAGTCAAGGGGTTTTGGAACGGGTTCCTAAAACATAACGGGTTATGTTTGTTAAAACTAGACCGAGCCGTAGACCAAAGTGGATGTTTGTTTGTGGTTGATGTTGTGATTGTAGTTAATTATTCAAAGTTTCGGTTTGTAATAATTAATTAGGGGCTATTTTGTAATTATTTATTCATATGGGTATGTAATAAATAGGTTATTTGTAATATCTTTATTTTATAGAAAAAATGTATTAGGACATTTGATTTTGTAAAATTAAAGAAGATTGCAAAATTGGAAGTTTGGGCCTAATTGGGCCGGGTATGGTGATAATGGGTCTCACAAGCCCATTAAAGGGATTCAAGCCCAAAAGGACCTAAGCCCACCAATTAAGCCCAAATGGAAGCTTATGGAAGCTAAGGCCCAAGTTCAAGCCCAATGGATCACAACGGGGTTGAAGAAGATGCTCGAAGCATTTGGATGCGGGATCGAGTGGGAGCTACAACATCCATGTGTCATGTGTCCCTTAGGATCGGACCTAAGACACACACTTGTTTCGGCTAACAAGTGTGGTCTAACTTAGTGGCTCGTGTCTAGTATAATTGTGTATGCTTGTTAATTAATTGATTGTTTGATTGTGTGGTTGTTAGATATTAGGATATCAACTTCGTCACATAGAATTAATTAACAAAGCATAAAACGGGTTCTAATAATTATCGGTAATTACGTGACACATAGTTTAATAAAATGGATTTATTAACTAGCCGTCTCACGCCCATAATAAAATGGCTTTATTATAAATTAGAATTTTGAAAATGGTTTCAAAATATCATGTTACTAAATGCATGTTAGAACATGATTTAAAGTTTTACAACTAGAATTATTAAAACTAAAAATCCCTTTTAAAATTAAGGATAATAAGTTAAACACCATCCTTTTGTATAACGCTTAACATATTAGTAAGCTCTTAGTGGGAAAAAGGTCACCTAACCGCGTAAGAGTAAATTAATATTTTAAGGTAATATTGGCATATAAATGGGAAAAAGGTCACCTAACCGTTTGTATGTTAATATTACAAGTTGATACAAGTAGGACGACTTAAATTAGAACCATGTGAAGAGGGTCACCCAAACATGGGGTCTAATAGGTGTTGATGGGATAAACATGCCGACACGAAATATGATTTCGAACCGGTCCCATAAACTCTAGAAGTTGCAAAAGGGTTTGCAATTGTTATGAATAACTACCTTGATAAATCGACAATGGGAAAAAGGTCACCTAACCGGAGTCGGGTTTATCGTTGGATTCTAGATTTTAATTATTAATTATATTTGGTATATATATAAAAGGGTATTAATAATTAAAAAGGTAAAACACTAAAATGAACTTAATTAAAATTCTGCAGATGGCCGCACACGTCGACGACAACATAATCCCTAACGTCCAAAATGTCTCTCTCCGATCTATTCTCGCTAAAGACCGTCTTAACCACAATAACTTTTCGGATTGGTTCCGAAATTTAAGGATTGTTCTAAAACAAGAAAAATTATATCATGTTTTGGAAACACCTATCCCCGAAGAACCGGAAGAGGGTAGTGAGGTCGAATATATGAATTGGGTCAAACTTACGGAAGATTCCATTCAAGTGTCATGCCTCATGTTGGCGACTATGGTTCCCGAAATCCAAAAGGATTTCGAAAACCATAATGCGTACGACATGATTACTCAACTTAAGGAAATGTTCCTTAAGCAATCAAGAGTTGAAAGGTTCGAAACAGTTCGAGCCTTGCATGCATGTAGAATGGATGATAATCAACCAGTTTCAACTTATGTACTTAAGATGAAAAGTTACATTGATCGCCTCGCCAAACTCAATTGTCCCATCTCAAAAGAGTTAGCAACGGATTTGATCCTTAACTCTTTGTCGAAAAGGTTCGACACTTTCGTGTTAAATTATAACATGAACGGCTGGGACAAAACCATTGGAGAACTTCACTCAATGCTTAAGACAGCCGAGGCGAGCATGGGTAAAAGGGTTTTACCCATGTTTGCGATCAATGAAGGCAGATCCAAGAATCGATCTCAACCCAATCCTAAGGCTAAGGTAGCAAAAAGAAAGGGTCCACCTCTGCATCTTAAGGGTAAGGGCAAATCACCGGTTATGGCAAAGAAACAAAAGGTTATGGAACCGAAGGGTCATAAGGATGATCCTTGTTTTGGTTGTGGGGAGACCGGACACTGGAAACGCAATTGTCCGGTCTACCTAAAAGAGCTAAAAGACAAGAGGAATGTGGCGCATACCTCGGGTAATGTCTTTATGATTAATGTTGAGCTAAATCTTATTTCTTCTAACACATGGGTATTGGATACCGGATGTGGAACTCATATTTGCAATTGGTTGCAGGGGTTCAAAAGGAATGAAGACTTAAAGAAGGGCGAAGTGAATCTTTTCATGGGCAACGGTGCAAGGGTGCACGTGGTCGCTAGAGGAGACTTCACTTTATCGCTTCCAAGTGGTTTGGAAGTTGTTTTGAAAAATGTTTTGTATGCTCCTAGTTTGACTAGGAACATTATTTCTGTGCACCTTCTTAGACAATGTAACTTTGACTTTAAATTTGTAAGATCAGAAATGCATGTATCATCTAATGGTATCTTTTATTTTAAAGCTGTACCAAACAACGGTATTTATGAATTGGTTCATGATAATACCTCAAATAGCTCATTATATCAAACTTCTACTAAAAGACTCAAAAAGGATTTGAGTGATTCCTACATTTGGCATTGTCGCCTTGGACACATAAACAAGAATCGTATAAATACTCTCCAAAAGAAAGGTCTTTTGAAAACAAACGAGTTAGGTTCGTTTGATGAGTGTGAATCTTGTATTCAAGGCAAGATGACCAAAGAGCCTTTCAAAGGTACAAATGAAAGGGCTAAGGATTTGTTAGGTATCATACATACGGATGTATGCGGACCTTTCAAGCCAGCTAGTAGGAATAGTGAAAGGTACTTCATTACCTTTACCGACGATTTTAGTCGATATGGGTATGTGTATCTAATGAAACACAAACATGAAGCCTTTGAAATGTTCAAGGAATTTCAAAATGAAGTACAAAATCAGCTCGACCGAACAATCAAGGTACTCCGCTCCGATAGAGGAGGCGAGTACCTAAGTGATGCTTTTCAAAGTCATCTTAGAGATTGTGGAATTATTTCACAGCTCACTCCTCCTGGAACTCCTCAACATAACGGAGTATCCGAGAGGAGGAATCGAACACTGTTGGACATGGTTCGATCAATGATGGCACGAAGCTCACTACCGCCGTCATTTTGGGGATATGCGCTACTTACAGCGGCTCGTATTTTGAATATGGCCCCGACCAAAAAGGTGGATCGAATACCCTATGAAGTGTGGCATGGAAAGGTTCCATCCTTTTCATATTTAAGGGTATGGGGATGCATAGTTTATGTTAAACGTGACACCCCAAATAAGCTTGAGGCTCGATCCATCAGGTGTATCTTCATAGGATACCCAAAGGATGATATAGGATATATATTCTATGATCCTAGTGAACAAAAAGTGTTTGTTTCACGCAAAGGATACTTCTTAGAAACTAGGTTCCTTATGGAAGGACCTAGTGAAAAGAAAGTGGAACTTGAAGAGGTTCAAGAATCACTTGATGATACACAGTTGGTCGATACTAGCTTTCAACACGAGGATGTTGAAGATGATCAAATGGTTGATCATACACACGTTGTTCGCAGATCTAATAGGATTAGTCGACCTCCCAAGAAATATGGATTTCTTGTGGATGATTGTTACTTGGTCGATTCGGATGAACCGATCTCCTACAAAGATGCTATGTCACAACCTGATTGTGACAAGTGGCTTGAAGCCATGAGCGCCGAGATGCAATCCATGCACGATAACCAAGTTTGGGAATTGGTTGATCGTCCACTTAACTCCAAACTGGTTGGATGTAAGTGGGTCTTCAAAAAGAAAACCGATATGCATGGAAATTTAGATACTTACAAAGCACGACTTGTAGCAAAAGGTTTCACGCAAACTCAAGGGATTGATTATGATGAAACCTTCTCGCCGGTCGCGATGCTTAAGTCGATCAGGATATTATTTGCCATTGCATCTCATTTTGATTATGAGATATGGCAAATGGATGTCAAGACCGCTTTTCTAAATGGATATCTTGAGGAAGATGTCCATATGGTTCAGCCTGAAGGTTTTGTCGATCCATCTAATCCTGATAAAGTTTGTAAGTTAAAGAAATCAATCTACGGGTTGAAACAAGCATCACGGATGTGGAATCATCGTTTTAATGAAGAAATCAAAGCGTTTGGTTTCGTCCAAAACGGTGATGAGGCGTGTGTGTATAAATGGGCTAGTGGGAGTATAATCATTTTCCTTATTTTGTATGTCGATGATATACTTTTATTTGGAAATGATATACCAAGTATGGAAAACGTTAAAGCGTGGTTAAGTAGTCGTTTCTCAATTAAGGATCTTGGAGAAGCGACATATATCTTGGGAATAAAGTTCTATAGGGATAGACAAAGAAAATTGATCGGACTCAATCAAAGTGCGTACGTTGATAAAATCCTGAAAAGGTTCAGGATGGAAAACTCTAAGAAAGGTTTGGTACCTATTCCAAGAGGAACCGTGTTAAGCTCATCCCAAAGTCCTAGCTCTAAGGAAGAGCAAGATAGGATGAAGCATGTTCCTTATGCTTCGGCAATAGGATCTATTATGTATGCAATGATGTGCACCAGACCGGACGTCTCATATGCTTTAAGCATTACGAGTAGATACCAACACAACCCAGGTGACAGTCATTGGATGGCTGTCAAGAATATATTAAAATACCTTAGAAGGACTAAGGATATGTTTTTAATATATGGGTCTGGTGAGGAGGAACTCGTCGTAAAGGGTTACGTGGATGCGAGTTTCCAAACTGACCGAGATGATTCTCGGTCACAGTCGGGATATGTCTTCATCTTAAATGGAGGCGCTGTCTCTTGGAAGAGTTCGAAGCAGGATGTTGTCGCGTTATCCACTACAGAATCTGAGTACATCGCCGCTTCAATGGCAGCCCAAGAGGCTGCATGGATGAAAAAGTTCATCATGGATCTAGGGATTATCTCTACCATTCAGGAGCCCCTAGAGATATTCTGTGACAATGAGGGTGCTATTGCACAGATCAAGGAGCCTCGTGCTCATCAGAAAACGAGGCACATTGAGCGCAGATTCAACTACATAAGGGATGAAGTTGAAAAGAGAAAGATATGTATTCATAAAGTTCATACCGATCAAAATATTGCGGACCCACTCACGAAGCTCCTCGATAGGCCAAAGCATGAGGGTCATGTTTGTGCATTAGGACTTCGGTATTCTAGTGAGTGGATTTAATCTGTGTTTAGTGTTTGTATAAGAACGAATGTAATGGGTATCTCATGTGATTAATTATGTTTTAATTATTAAATGAGTTATGTTCTATATTTGCATGTTTAATCCATGAATGACTTATGTTGTTCTAAACGTCCGTAGTCGATCATGCTTGTGGGAACAAGTATGAAGGTAAGACTATTATGAACCCGGATTGGTTGATATTCATGTGATGAATATAAGGCATAGGTTTGCCACCAAGGTTCATAGATATTTGTGGGATACAAATGTTGGACATGATCCGCTCTCAAGGATCACTGCATGGAGTTAGTGCAACTGATCATAAGTAATCCTTGAGTAAAGGCGAGTATCATTGTGTCCTTTGACCTGAGATGCATATTAGATCTGGTTTTTCATCAAGTCTGATAACTTGACTCTCTTCTTTGTTTTTCGGTAACACGATGACGTTTAAGAAAGAGCTCAGATATCATATGAGATGTCAACAAGGATGTATGCAGTCAAGATGGGATTTGTTCCTCTTATGTGTTGAGAGTTTAGATGTCTAAGGCCTGTTAAGTTAAATCATTGAGAGAATGATTACTCTGTGTCTCTTCGATTTGACAGGACATCTAGTAACAAAAGGATGTAGTGATAAGACTTACCTATATCATATCAAGTATGGACTTGAAGGGGATGATGTTATTGAATGGCACTTAGTCAAACACACTAGAGATGGTGACCTGTTGTTAGGCGGTATTCACCATTAACATTAACTTCTTATGAGTCACGTGCAAGTGGGAGATTGTTGGAATACCATATGCCCGAGACACATAATTATGTTAATATGGCTAGCCGTGTTTGATCCAAGACGGGTCATACCCAATAACGAGTTAGACACACACCAATTATGTATTTGTTAAGATAAGATCTATAGGACAAATACAGAACACGACACATTCAGAAAATCGGGTTTCTGAATATTTACTTGAAAGTGTTAAATAAATTCATTGGTTAATTTATTTATTCAAATAATTATTATTGGAATGATTATTTAATTATATGTTCTTTTATAAAATGGTTTATAAAAGATGGGGTGTTTATATATTTTATAATGTATAAAATAAATAAAAAAAAATAAAAAAAAAAAAAATAAATATATTGGGGCCGGTTTTAGGGTGGGCCCCACACCCCATGTCTTGGTCAAATCTTGAGTATGGGTTACTTAAACCAAAATACCTAACATCATGGGATTTTGAATGATGATAAGAAATGATGATCAAGATACATTTTTGATATATATATATTTCAAGTAATCATAATCAAGACTTTCAAGTAAGATCAACTATAACAACAACTCTTTCTTTCTTTCTTTTGGGTTCGGCCGAAATCAAGAAGAAAGGTTGAGTCTCGGTTTTTCGTGTTCAAGCTCCCTAACATAGCTCGGTGTGTGTTGGAGGCTCGGGGTATATTCTGTTTGAGGATTTTCCCTTTGAAAGTCTAGCATCGACATCATCATCTTCTTCAACATTAACTACACTCTTAAAAGGTTAAGAATGTAAGTGTTTATGGCTTTGATAGTTTAGCTTTTCCCGTATTACTTGATCCTTGCCTCGGGTTTCTAATATATAGATTATTGGTAATCTTATATCATGAATAAACTAGGTTATTCATGAACATATATTATATAGTTTTGTAATATATACATATATAAACACATGTGTACATAAGTTTAGTTTGTTAATATCTCGCTTCCGCCTTAATTGTGACTAGTTAAATGGTTAACTAAATTTATAAATTCCATAGAAACCCAACACTATTAACCACTTGACAGTCACTATCCTTGACGGTACGTGCAATATCCGAAGACCGTTCACACACCGACAAGCATTATATATATTAGCTACTTGTATAACATCTATAGCATACACTTACCACTTAAGGTAAGTGTATTCACACTTCACATCGAGTATGCACACAGCCCCGAAAACATAACAAGGAAATGGGGCTAGAAACTCACCTGAATCCTGCTTCGTTCTCCGATAGTTGTTAATCCCTTCTTTAACTGAGCTCGGCTGACTGTACAAGTTACACGTATCAATACTCATCTGATCTAATCTAACGGCCTTGTATTGGCTTACTTCTACTTAGCATTTTTAAGCGAACTTAACATTAAGCGAACTTAACATTAAGCGGACTTAACATTAAGCGAACTTAATCATTAAGCGAACTTAATCATTAAGCGAACTTAAGTATTAAGCGAACTTAACATTAAGCGAAGTTAACATTAAACAAACTTATCACCAGGTGAACTTGTATAGGGCGAACTTATCTACAGTAACAACGGGTTCTGATTTTATCCCCATAAACATCTCTGTTCCACCCGTAACCCTTCGATATGATGTTAATCAATCCCGTAAACATTCCCATGATCATTTTTGATAAGATTCGGCCCGAAAACGCACAAAGTTTGGACCCTTAAACTCAAAAACGGGAATTGAGTTAAGTGTGTGTTTTGATGGTGGAGGCTATGGTGTAGAGATGTATGAAAATAGAAAGGATTAGGGTTTTAAGGGGTATTTATACTCCCTTAAGCCCATGGACCTAAGGCCCATCTTTCCTTTTTGGTCCATAATTAACTCCATCTAATTAGCCTACTTATCCTTACATCCTTATTATTTTATTAATTCTCTACTAACTCAAATAAACTTTTCCATCATAAATAAATAATATATTAAATATTATTTTTAGAAATTTCGGGATGTTACAAGTCTTCCCTCCTTAAAGAGGTTTTGTCCCCGAAACCTAGCTTGTTCCTTGTAAAAGGAACACTTCTTATATTCACGCACTTTATTGAATCGTATTTGCTTTCTGGGTCATCCTTCTTACTCCTGACTTGCAGTCATCGAGTGGTGATCATGTGTTATAGCTATTAAGGTAGCTTCTCCATGAGGCTTTCGATGTCTCAAGTCTCGTCTCGTCTTTCCAAGGGTTTCCTTTGATGCTTTGGTGACAATTTGGAATCTCTCTTAGCGTATCTGACTACAAGCTCCAAGCGTGATCCTTTTTCATTACTTTCTGCAGTTGGAGTCATGATGTTTTCGTGTATCGCTCTTCCACAGATTCTTAAAAAGGGTGTCTGGTTGACACGTGTCTTACCACAGCGTCTAGTACGTCCTCCTCGTGCTCGCCTATTTTGTAACAGTCATCTATCTTATCTCTAAGGAAACACAAACGTTATCACTCAAGGAATTATTTAGCACTTGATTTGTAAGGTAAGTAGTTAATGACATTGATCAAGTGTAATTAACTATTTGCATTACTCCTCAGGTTCTACATACTTTCATTTATGATTTCACTTGTGCTAGTTTCTACTTTTAAATAATTAATCAATCACACAATCAATTAATCCTATCCTTAACATATCCCTAACATACACATATCCTTCCTTTAATAATTAAGCTAACATTATCATTCATAAACTATATATTTTACCGTTACTGAGCTTGCTTGAGTGACACATGGCTATCTTGAACTGGCATCTTCTTTCTTTTCTTACTTAAATCCCAATCTCTGTTCGAGTCTAAGTATGTAGGATGCTTAAATCTCTCGAACTTTGCTCTGATACCAACTTGTAAGGCCCCGTTCCCGGTAGCCCTAATTTAGCGTCGGATTTACTCATAAACACAGTTCTACAAATCAGAGTTTATTAAAACTTTCGCGGAAACGTCAACTTAAATCATTTATTTAAAAACATTAAATCTTTTCTTTGATACCAAAACATAAAACATTATATGTAAACGTCATTTCTTTCGTCTTCAGATGCCAGCCGTTCAATCCATGCCACGTGCCATCCTCATGCTAGTTCTTTAACCTGCTCACCTGCGTGCATACTAAAAGTCAGCTAAACTGAGTGAGTTCTAGTTAATTGAGCAACTTATCATACAACCACTACATACATCATATACGTGTCCGAAGACACATAACCCACTGTCTAACCCGCTACTGCTTAACCACTTAATTACCCCTACAACTTGGCCACTTAATTACCCCTACAGCTTAACCACTTATGCCACTTGATGCCACTTATGCCACTTTATGCCACTTGTGCCACTTATGCCACTTTATGCCACTTTAATAACGAAGACACGCATAGACTCACTCTACCACGTGCTCACGTTATGCCCCTAACTCTATTACTAGACCCCTATCCACTTCTATGACACTATACTTCTACTTGTCTATAACCCACTTCCTATCAGCACATTATTTACATAATAAGCAAGTCACATCAACAATCATACACACTAATAACCACTTGACAGTCACTATCCTTGGCGATACGTGCAATATCCGAAGATCGTTCATGCACCGGCAAGCATTATTTATTAGCTACTTGTATAACATCTATAGCATACACTTACCACTTAAGGTAAGTGTATTCACACTTCACATCGAGTATGCACACAGCCCCGAAAACATAACAAGGAAATGGGGCTAGAAACGCACCTGAACTCTGCTTCTTTCTCCGATAGTTGTTAATCTTTTCTTTAACTGAGCTCGGCTGACTGTACAAGTTACACGTATCAATACTCATCTGATCTAATCTAACGGCCTTGTATTAGCTTACTTCTACTTAGCATTTTTATGGTTTTCCTTTATTTTAACCTTCTCTTAAGTTTTTACAAGGTATACCATCGCGTGTGTACACCTGTAAGTATACATATACGAGTCTCCATGTACCCGGGTCTTAATATAGCGAACTTGATTGTAAGCGAACTTAGATATATAAGCGAACTTATTGTTAAGCGAACTTAGATATATAAGCGAACTTATTGATAAGCGAACTTAGATATATAAGCGAACTTATTGATAAGCGAACTTAGATATATAAGCGAACTTACATATCAGGCGAACTTATATGCGGTGAAGTTACACAATGGGCGAACTTGTATTCATGCGAATTTAGATGAGGCGAACTTAACAACTCGTGAACTTAGATATAGGCGAAGTTACAGCAGCAGCTACGGGTTCTTTCTCAACCCCCATAATCATCTTCGTTTTAACGTGTAACCCCTGGATATGATATTAACCAACCCCGTGAACATTCCCATGATCGATATCGGGTAAACTTGGCCCGGAAAAGCATAAAGTTTGGACCTTTAGGCTTAAAATGTTCAATACTAGATCTAAAGTTTATTTTAAGCGAGCCGTTCATAACCATGAGTTCATTAAGTCCATTTTAATCTTCAAGTTTGCAACTTTAAGATTTGTCTAGACCCGATCTATCATCCTATCAATTTTCATGTAAATCTGTTCATGAAAAGTAAACCTTTTTAACAAAAACGTACCTTTAAGGTTTTTGCTTGAAATCACTCGAGATGCTCAAAACCATATCAAACGAACTCCGATTTGAGTGATTCAAGTGGCCACGGAACCGTCTCGTCCCGATCTACAAACCCATCAGCTCACCTTCGCCGGAACCCGCCGCTACAGTCGCCGGAATAGTGTAACAGTGGCCGGAAATCTTCATTTGAGCTTCTACGGTTTTGCTGATAAAAACCGTACTTCCCAACCTCTGATCGAAGATCTAATCGGTAGGAATCTTCATTTATATACCATGAACACTCAGTTAAAATTTGGGACCAATCCGACGGCTAGTTCTCCAGGAATCTTTGTGTCATTATGGGTGGTTTTCTCAAAAACGGGAATTGAGTTAAGTGTGTGTTTTGATGGTGGAGGCTATGGTGTAGAGATGTATGAAAATGGAAAGGATTAGGGTTTTAAGGGGTATTTATACTCCCTTAAGTCCATGGACCTAAGGCCCATCTTTCCTTTTTGTTCCATAATTAACTCCATCTAATTAGCCTACTTATCCTTACATCCTTATTATTTTATTAATTCTCTACTAACTCAAGTAAACTTTTCCATCATAAATAAATAATATATTAAATATTATTTTTAGAAATTTCGGGATGTTACAGGATCCATCACTTGAGAAACGCTCAACAACTTGTGCTTTAGACATTTGAACAGGGTTGGCATTGTTGAAGCATAGAGTATGAAACATTTCCCTTTCCTTGTAGTTTTCCCATGTCGCTTATGAAAGACTCAATCTTCCATCGAATGGTTTAGCATCAAATAGTAAGGGTTCGTCTTCCATCATATGTCGGGTGAAACCACTATCTAAGTACCGAATACCCTTGATAGTCCTCCTTGATTGACCCTACATGCACTAAGCGTTTAAATAGACATGGGTTCCCGAGACTTAGTTGACTCGGGAAAGTCGACCATAAATCGACAAAACTTGATTTTATTTCCTGAAAACAATTATTTCTTGGCGACTCATCGCTTGAAGAACAGTCTTTAGAAATTTAAGCACAAGCCTGTTCCTTGGTTTTGAAGATTTTGGACTTTTGTTTTCTAAATTTTAAAACTGTTTTTGTTGAATCCTTAAACTTTTCAGTCTTAGAATCCTTTTTAATTTTATCCTTTTTAATTCTCCAAAAAGTTTTTCTACTTGTGTTTTACCTTATTGGCTTTTGATCTGATGTCCATTTCACTGGCATCACTATCAGCTTGATCATTCTTTAATGGGCTACTAAAAGCACCTTTTGCGGACCGACTAAGCCACCTTTGAATATCAAGTTGATGCTTGAACCAGTGCTTTCAATGCCATGCAAGGTGAGAAGAATGACCCCAAACAAAACAAGACTTTCTCCTAGGAGCACTATAGAACTCATCAAAACTATAAAATGGTTGGTGTGGTGGGAAAGGTGATCTGTGAAAATGAACATGATTATAAAACACATTTAATGATTGACCCAATCATCAAAAACATTAGTGTAGTATGGATCAACAAAATTTTGTTGATGATGACCATAATAGTTGTTATCAAAATAGTTGTAAGACCGTGGATTTTGTGATTGATTAGATGTTTGAGAAAATGATCTTTTTATTTAGTGGCACGTATTTACATGAAGTACTCGGTTGATTATCATTTTCGAACACTTTTATTTTACTTGAATTATCCTCAGTCTCACAACTTGATGATGAACAACTTGATATGTTCACCTCACTTTTTCCTTCCAGCAACCCATTTTCTTCTACACAAACTACTGAAGAAGATGAACTACCATTAGGACTTACTAGAGGAAAAACTTGATCAACTGTCTTGGGAACAGCGGGTACAAATGTCTTTGACTTTGGCACATGACCAATGCCATAGAACATTTCATCCTTAGGTGGAGAAGTAAAACTAAAGTGAGGAAGGCTAGTATAGTTATCATTGATAGGAGGTGGAACTGCAGAACTATCATAGCATATTCCTAACTTTACTCTTAACCCCATCTGTGCCCAATTAGTTTATTCAGTTTTTCATATGATAACTCAAAGTTTTTTATGACAATTTTTCTTTGGGTTAATTCAAGTTCTAACTTGACAATCATATCATTTAGCTCAATTACATGTTTTTCATGACGTTTGGCTAAATTTTTAGCTATTGTAACTTTTTCCCTACGATTTGCCATATTATTACCATGAGTTTTAATCCTAGTAGCGTATATCTTTTTAGCTTTCTTAAGTTCATCATTCTGACACTTAATGCTATGAATTTGATCTAGAATTTCAGCATTATGGTTTCTATAGTGCAGGACTTTATCAATACAATCTTGTGTGCAAAGTTTGTGTACCTCGGGAATGCGATAGGCAGGTGTTGGTATTCCAGCAATGGAGCTTGACGAGGTGCTTGCTTGACTACATCCATCTGCGGCACACTAGGGTATGATAAGACTTGCTTGACTGCTCACACCCGCATCACTTGTCTGTTGGTGCATGTTTTGTAACAGATGATCTTTTGTGTTTGTTAGAATTGAGAGCAACGGTCAAAGGGGAGACTGTTGGTGCATTTTGTGACCGTCGCTATGCAATTCAGACCAGCGGAGACGCCAACGGCGAAGTTAGAACAACTTCGCCTTAGGCGAAGTTATAACAACTTCGCCATAGGCGAAGTTAAGAACAACTTCGCCTACTGGCCCAAGCCCAAGCCCGAGAAGATGTTTTGTCTATATATATGTGTGTCTTGTTTAGGTTTTGTATCCAGAAAATAAGAGTATTGTGTTATAGTTCATTTGTCTAGAGAGTAAAAGAGAGGAAGTGTCGTGAGAGACGACCCGAGGTAGAGCTCACCTCGGGTCGGACGTGTTTCTGTTTATGTTACGGTATGTAACGTGTTTTGATTATTATAAAGAATCTGCAGATTTGTTTATCCCGTTCTTGTATTTGTTTGTGTATTTGTTCGTGTACGTGTTTGTGTTCTTCATCTCTACACCAATAAACGAGTCTAGGAGGATTCCGCACTCCTAGACCTCGTGCGGATCTCGTATCGATTGGCGACGCCCCCGGGGGGACCTACATGTGGTATCAGAGCCTTAGGCTCTTATGCTATGGTTCGAGATCTGCGTTTTGGTGTTTCTGGCACGTTTCTGTGCGTTTCTGGCCGAACAGCGCCGCAGGCGAAGTTATTGTTCATCAGGCGAAGTTGCCGTCACTGTTCGTAGGGTTTAGGCGAAGATATAAGGTTAAGCGAAGTTATCCACAACTTCGCCTACCTCACAAGTTCGCTTATCAGCCAGGCAAAGTTATGGACAGGCGAAGTTAAGGACGAGCGATGTTAACTTTAGGCGAAGTTAACGAGTTTAAAAAAAAAAAAAAGAGTATTTTGGTGTTTTCGTCTGTATGGCCAGGTGTACACGATTATTGTGAGACCGGAGATGTTGTTCCGTCAACGAGTGAAACTTGTTATCTCTGGGTCTTACGTGTGAACAAATACGTGTCAACTCTGGATATGGAGTTGAGTTTGTGAATGGGATATTGATTGAAACTGGATATTGACACATATTTGGGTGTTTGTGGGCAATGAAATTGTTGTTGTTCGAGGTTGACCAATTGAAGAAAGTCAAATTGAACTGAAGGTTTTTGTCATTACTGGATGGCGGTCAGAGCATATTATTTATGTTATTTTCAAGGCGTTCGAGAATTGGATCCTGAAACGTGATGCTTATTTATTAGAGTGAAAATTCTGGAACAAGTTGGATTTAATCGGGAACTAAAGTGTTTATGTTCTTGATCGTTATCCCTGGTGATTGAAGATGCTTCGGATTAATTAATGGTCATGTGTTAGATTCTGTCAAGGTGGTTTTGTGATGAAATTGATCACTTGATGTTGAGTAGTTGAAGATTAAACCTTATCGTATGCCGACGAGTTGGTGAAGTTGTGGAGGAAGCCCAACTTCACGTGTTGGTGAAGTCAGATGGACTCACGTGATTGGTTGAGATGATCTATTGGCACGAGGATGCATGCATTTCAAAGACCTCAATCATTATAGTCGGAGAAGCTTACACTGAAGGGGAGATCTGATATGGAAGACGCTGGGTGATTGGTAGATTTTTGAAGCTACAGGACAGTTTCAGACACGGCTGGTTGATGAGCAAACAGAAGATCATCAGTTAAGAGGGAGTTTGTTGGTGCATGTTTTGTAACAGATGATCTTTTGTGTTTGTTAGAATTGAGAGCAACGGTCAAAGGGGAGACTGTTGGTGCATTTTGTGACCGTCGCTATGCAATTCAGACCAGCGGAGACGCCAACGGCGAAGTTAGAACAACTTCGCCTTAGGCGAAGTTAAGAACAACTTCGCCTACTGGCCCAAGCCCAAGCCCGAGAAGATGTTTTGTCTATATATATGTGTGTCTTGTTTAGGTTTTGTATCCAGAAAATAAGAGTATTGTGTTATAGTTCATTTGTCTAGAGAGTAAAAGAGAGGAAGTGTCGTGAGAGACGACCCGAGGTAGAGCTCACCTCGGGTCGGACGTGTTTCTGTTTATGTTACGGTATGTAACGTGTTTTGATTATTATAAAGAATCTGCAGATTTGTTTATCCAGTTCTTGTATTTGTTTGTGTATTTGTTCGTGTACGTGTTTGTGTTCTTCGTCTTGTACACCATTAACGAGTCTAGGAGGATTCCGCACTCCTAGACCTAGTGCGGATCTCGTATCGATCGGCGACGCCCCCGGGGGGACCTACATGTGGTATCAGAGCCTTAGGCTCTTATGCTATGGTTCGAGATCTGCGTTTTGGTGTTTCTGGCACGTTTCTGACTCCGATCTTGACGAGGTTCGGGACCTACACGATTATTGTGTTTCTGTTTATGTTACGGTATGTAACGTGGACGGATCGCACGAGATATCGCGGTCTACTCAGGTGCGGAATCCCTGCGTAGATCGTTACGAGTATAGAACACAAACACACGAATACACGAAACACGTTATATATTATAACCGAACTCACGTGATGTAAATATCACTGTTACAAAACACACGTTACCGAACAAACTCGATAACCAAAATTGCTAACTAACTGATTGAACGATTAACCGATTTACCTAAACCAAGCCGTAAGCTTGTATTTATATACACGACAACTTCGCCTGATATGTTCAGGCGAAGTTGTCCATAACTTCGCTTGTTCAACAAGTTCGCCTAGGCGAACTTGTTGACAACTTCGCTTATAAACAAAAACATAAATAACATTACAGACTCGATTACAGACACTAGACTATGAACTACTGACATTCATGCACCAACAGACTCCCCCTTGGCAGTAGCTTCATATCTTGATCTTTAAGCTCTTGTCTTGTAATCCTGTATCTTCACGCATGCACTCCTTCTCTAACACATACCGTGACTACTCGCTGATATTTCCTTGCTTCATCCTTCCAAGCAGGAATATAGAATATCTTCTTTTCATTCAACACTTGCAAATCAGCTTTCGATAAGTTAACAAGATGCATCGGATCATACACCCTCAGCACTTCTTGTTCGTCTTCGTCTTCCATCACGGCTTCAGCAGTCTGGCAATCAACGTACCACCATTTTAGATTCTTCAACACATCTTGAGGCATAGTCTTCATTGGAACCTCCTTGATGCATCGGATCGGTTTGTACTTCATCACCATCCATGGCTTGCCATCTGCTCTTATTCCCCTTTTTGTATCCTCCACGAGCTTTCCCTTCTGTGGCTTTAATAATTCAAACTTCTTCTCTTTTATGCTTTCTTTCCACACGATCTTCCCAATCACTCTTGCCATGTTGTCGTCACTTCTATTAATCAGGCCCAACCTGGCCAAATCCTTCACCTCACATTCCGGCAGCGTATTGAGAGATCTCAGGGTTCTTTTGAAGTATTGAATACCATCATAACGCTTCACCACAAACAACTTTATCTGTTCATCATATATCCAACAGATAAGTCCCTTCTTCGACTCAGCATAGCCTTTGATGTTATAACTCTTCTTGAACATGGCTGGAACAGCAGGCTTCTTGGTCTTAATAAATCAATGAGCACAGCCTTCCTTCCACCTAGGCTGCTCCTCCCACTCAGTCTCATCCATCTCAGTACCCATGTCGGCTTTCTCAACATCTGGGATCTCGTGTTCAACGTCTTCTTCTACTATCTCCCCCTCTTCTATCCCATCTTCAATCACAATCTGTGCGCCAATCTTCTCAATCTCCTCACACGGCAGCACATCATCATCAAACACATCATCATCTAGCATATCATCATCTAACTCTCTCAGCGCATCAATCACATCATCTTCATCATCAACCACCACCACCTCATCACCACCAACTGCACCTGCAGACTCCCCCTGAGCTGTGGAAGTCCCAAGAGCTTGAGTAGTTCTTGGCAACTCACCACCTGCACCTTTCGGTGCATTGGGATCATCGTCTCTGTCGTTTCTCTTCTTGGTCCTTAACTCGTCGCCTCTACAGCCTACCTACATTGTCTCATCTTTATTTTCTTTTGACTGATTGTTTATTCGAAGGTTGGCATCCATTGAATTAAAAGACTTGATGGTAGAATTCAACTCTGAGAGTGTTAAGGTATCCAGGTTTTTCGTTCTCTTGATAGTAATCAAACTGCTATTCCTTGCGTAAGGCAGTGAATCCAACAAATTCATGTTGATCTCAGACAACTCAGGGATGATACCGAGACTTCTCAATTTAGTAACGAGTGACTCAAATCTGTTGATGAGAGAGGCAACCGATTCTCCTTGAGTATGTTTAAACATGTTGAATTCTTCTTTTAACATGTCTTTTTGGCCTTCCCTCATGTTGAGACTGACTTCAAGCTTAGAATTGAAAGACATGTATCACAAATAAACTCCTCCTTAGATTACTCGTTGTCTCCCCTCGGCCAGCCGAAACGCGTAAACAGTCACCCGAAAAATATGTCAACCAAATTTAAGAGAAGAGTACCCAATACATTAGGATTATCCCAGAAAAAATTCGTTTAAGAATTTTTTTTCAATTTTCCCGCTAAAAAATCACCGAAAATTATCGAAAAATAAATTTTTTCGCCAAAATTTTCATGAAGTCTCACTTATGAGGATTATTTAGAAAAAAATTCGTTCAAGAAAAATTTTCCCGCCAAATTTCTTTTTTTAGTTGACTTTGACTCTTTTGAAATAAACCAAAATGATTTCTTGGACCGCCCAAGAAAGGTCTTATCAACACCAAAAATTGCTTCTGTTAATACAAGATCATCAAATAAAATGTCTAATTTGAATGCAGTGGTTGTGTGAAGACTACACAAATCTTTCCAATGGTTTTGTGATTTTTTGTATATGTATTCCATAATAAAGATGGGCCCACACAAAATAAATGTCTAGTAATGTTTACAGCATAAGTGACCGGACTTCAAAGAAAATTATATTGCACTTTAATTTTTCGATGAAGTACATCTTGTCTTTCCATTCTTTCTTAAAAAAACAAGCAAAGATCTGTTCTCCACAAATCCCAACCTTAAGAAAAAAAGCAAATCCGAAATACCAAGCTGGTTAGCAATTCCTGTCCACAGCCAAGATCAACGAACAACTTCAACATATTTTGTTTGGCACCAAAACCGTATTGCAAGAACCAGATGCTTGTGAGACAGGTAGGTTGCGAGATGGTTGGTTGCGAGATATAAGATGTCCCCAACCAAGATGAACAGACGGTAGTTGCGAGAGGGACAGACGTGAGATGTTAGCGGCCAAGATGAATGCGAGTTTGCAAGGTGTAAGCAAGTCTGAGCAATTGTAATCGACTTAGTAATTGTGATCGATTTGAACAATTGTAAGAGAATGAAAGAAAATTGTAAGGTGTATGCGAGTAAGGGAATTGTAATCGAGACTAGGATTGTAAGCGAGATAGCAAATTGTAAGCGACTGATGGGAAGGATTGTATACGACCTAGATGTATGCGAGTTGGTGAGGATGTATGCGACTTGGGGTGTTGTAATCTGTGATGATGTAAGCGAGTCTGGAAACTTCTAAGCGAGTGCTCTGATGTATGTGAGTGGGCTAAGGTGATCGACTAAAGAGTGTATGCGACTAAGGTTGATGTAAGCGACTATGGGAACTGTATGCTAGTGAGGAATTGTATGCGAGTTGGTTGGATTGTATGCGAACCAAGTCAATTCTGATTGAGTAATTCCCAAAGTAATCGAACCCCATAAATTGACTAACCACTTGTATTTGAATCCAAAAATGCAGTTCACCAACTAACTTTCTTACCACCTTTTACAACCAAACCCATATGCATGTTTATCACAAATTTTGAAGCAAAATATCACATGCATCAACTACAAACACAATCTTTGAGAATCCAAACACCAAAACTAATAACTTTTTAACCAAACTTTATCATCTCTAACATGAACACACATTATTTATTTTCGTTTCTCGAAATTCTTCTTAACTGACTCTAATCTCAAAATTAAGTCCCAAGTCATGCCATCTGATATATGCACTTATATACTTATATCAGAAAATTAAGCGCATAATATATATATATATATATATATATATATATATATATATATATATGATTATTATCAATTAAGAACTCATGGTTTTATTAAGAACTCTAAGAACTCCTCTTTGACCAACCAGATTGTATTTATTTA
Organism: Bidens hawaiensis; assembly: GCF_021521415.1. Lineage (NCBI taxonomy): Eukaryota > Viridiplantae > Streptophyta > Magnoliopsida > Asterales > Asteraceae > Bidens > Bidens hawaiensis. The sequence continues at coordinate 5,003 of NW_027505696.1, read as the reverse complement.
TTTATTTTTCTTTTAATATATAAGGGTAGTATGGTCTTTTTCATAAATAAATTTGCAATCTAATGTCCAGATATATCACAGTCTTAAGATTATTTTCAATATTAGTTCCTATTTTTACTCAAAACTAATTGCTATTCTTTAAATGGATTTAGTCAAGCTAATCAATTCTGTCATTTTCTTCAAATTGATTTCCTTGCTAGATTTGGTTTTATTTCTTTATGTCTGTGAATATTTGTAATGTTTTAGGAATTATCTGTGATCAGAACTGAATAAAAACTTGGCTCTTTAGTTTTTTTTTCATATATGTAAATTATTTAATTTTGTTATCTTTTAGGACGTAGATTTGCATGAATGTTAAAACAAAGATTCAACACCACCATTATAATTAAGTGTTAAAAATCTGGACTTAAAACAATTTGAAATATTAAAATTCCATAATTAATTATAACATCATTCATAGTAATACGAAAAATGCTATTACTCTTTTAAATTTTCATGCATTTTTTTAATGGTGAACACATACTAACTAGGCCAAAGACTAAAGAGGTCATCGACTCTTGTACTTATATATTCGATGTTTGTTGTGTTGAAAAAATTTATAGAATCTTTTAATAAGTATTTTGTTTCCGTAGATTACACACGTGTAAATCAAAGATTTTCATATATGTAAACTACTTATTTACATATATGTAAAACATATTATAAGCATACGTGACATATATACATATACGTAAATATAAATTTATATGTGTATTACATGTTTGTTTTGATTTTTTCTAAATGTTAAGATTCCCAAACAAGCTATTACTAATGATTTTGTTTATAAAACTTAAAATAATACGTTTGCTAAAGCTTGAAAAGTTGGGGCAATTATTATTTTATAAAGAAAATTAAACGGCAGTGGGTAAATAGAAAAGAAATTAAAATAGAACATGAATAATAATGAGGAATAACAGGGATACAGTTAAGCGGTTTTAAGTTTTCTTTCACAATCAACCAAAGGAGATTTTACGAAAGTAACCTTATTCCATAAAACTAACTTCTTAAATTCCATTTAATTACAATTATACACTAATCTAGTTACAACCATTGATTAATATGATCAATGGCTATCAAAGGTTCTTAGAGTTCTTAATAAAAATGGAGTTCTTAAAGGAACACTTTCATATATATATATATATATATATATATATATATATATATATATATATATATATATATATATAGAAAAAAGGATCAAATAAAAAGAAAGTATTTCCTAAGAATGGTAAGAACCAATAGATTTTTGATAAGTGGCATTACAACATATGGTGAAAGAACAATTCTAAGAAACTATGTCGGTTATAGTGGTGAAAGAGTAATTATAGGAAACTATGTCGGTTTTTGGTAATTTTAAATCTCAACCATTGATTAACATGATCCAATGGATATGATTTATTCCTAGTCTTCCTAGGAAACTACTTCTAGGTAAACACTAATAGGTAAGCAAGTGTAATTGTTAATTTCACATATTAACAAATGTCGATTAGCCATATTATACACCAATCAAGAACAAACAGAAGCTATTGTGACATTAACTAGAGATGAAAACTATTTATTAATTAACGTGATTGTTAACATGCATGTTGTCAAAACACAATGGGATGGTTGGTTATGAATTGTCCAAGTTAAGTCTTCTATTTTTTTAAGTTTGCACACCAAGTATTCGATGAATTGCTTGTGAGAAAGCGGAATTGGATACTAGAACTAATATATGGTCTCAATATGCATCGTTGGACAATGTAAATACACGAACCCAATCACATCTATTTTTACGCATTATCAATATCGATTGGTCATATTTACATGATTTGTTAAGTATTACATATATGCAGTGCATAATTATTGCATCACTTATCTATCAAAGTAAATATATAGTCGATTATATTACATATGTGTAGCACTTATCTATAATATGCAGTGCTGATGCATTGCTTATATGCATTATATATACATAGTTCTGATTGTCGTTAAATTCACACATTATCAGTGTTAATTAGGTGCCAGTAGTTCGATCATCGAAGTTATCCAATCAATCGAAATGAATCAAGCAGGAAGTTTCAGAATACTAGCATGTACGTACTCATAATCGTTCAATTCACACATTATAAGTGTCAATTAGTTGCATTACATGCATATAGTATGGATGCTCTATTTTTTAATGAAAGTTGTGAACGATCGTATATGTATTATCATATTTTGATATTAGTTTAGATGTCTTACATGATTAGTCGAACATGATATATATGTAGTTCATAATTGAAGTATTTTATAGCACATTTCTAGTTATAATGCATATATGTAGTTTTGAGCGTAGTACTAGAGTGTCATCGAACGTTAATTTGTACATTGATTATGCTATAAAAAATGCACATATGATATCAGTTTGATTATTTCACATGATTTGTTAAGTATTATGTATATGAAGAGCATACTCGATGCACCGCTTACTTATTAAGTACATATATTGACAGTTATATTCCATATATACAGAACTTATCTATTATACCCATGCGTTGTCTGTTGTATTACATGTATACAATTCTTAACTATAAAATGCATATGTGGTATTACATAAATGTAGCACATCATATATTACATGTATGTAGTAGTTATCCTTTAAGTATATGTAACACTAATCTATTACCTACATATAAATCTGTTGAAAATTAACTCGTTTTGTTATATTGCATATATCATTGTTCAATTTTGGTGCTTAACTGATCACTATAGGCTTAATTAATATTTTGATTCGGTATGCCCTCCAACTGTTCGATGAAATGTTTAAATGAACTCGTTATTGTTGGTACTTGAATTATAACATGTTGTCAGGTTAATTTTGCTTCGTAACTGTTAAGTTTGACTATCATTAATGTTAAAATCATTATCTTTCTCAGAATAATATTATGATAGTGAAGGCTTATGTGCTTATTTGCATAAAAAAATGGCAGTTGGAAAATCATAGGGAAACCAATATATATTATCTTACCACTACTAGATGTTGCATGTTATTCTAATAGTAATATGCTTAATATGTGGTTAAAGGCTCAAAACATATTCGTATTCCCTTTGAAAAAGGTATGTCAATCCTTCAGTTTTATTAATTTTAAGCAACTCAGTTTTTGTTTTCTTTATATTTTTTTCTTTTTTGTTGTGTACTTGAACTCGACCTGAGACCAAATTGCCCATGCACTGAGGACCATAAATCACATGTATAATATAAGACAGACTCAAGATCAGGTAAAACTGTCGATTCTTCGACCCTATTGTACTAATGTATTACATATATGTAGTCCTGGTGTATTACATATATGCTGTACTAATGTATCATATATAAATGTTAACCGTTAGCTTTTAATTTATAATTAGGTGATGAGGAGCATAAAGCAAAGGAGGTATACTGGACAAATATGTGGAGTTTATAAGACTAAAGGCGTGAAAAAAATACAAGCTTTGTAATAGGAACTAGTTCACATCCCCGTCATCTATTTGTTGGTGTTAACGCGATGTAAAATAAACGATTATATATTGTTAGAGTGTTGGGATTTGGAATCGAACGTGTTAAGATGACATGAATATTATGGTACTTTATATATGGTGGTGATAAATATTGTGATGGTAATATCAATGCAATATTTGTTTAGTTATGCTACATATGTGTAATATAATACATATGAATGTATGGTTTAGATAAGTTGGATCACATTACATGTACGCCGTATTGTGATTTCATATATGAAGTACTTCCGTTACGCGTATTTTTAAAACAATTTAATATGATTGTATTAATTGTATTAGATATATGTAGTCATGGTGTATTACATATATGTAGTACTAATGCAACAAACATATGTATTATTGTTGTATCACATACATGAATTAATACGGTATCACATATTAATATTATTGGTTTGTTTTAGCTTATAATTAGGTGTTGACATACGATGTTAAAATTAACATAGACTATTTAAAGCATACACTACGTATGCGTAATACAAACATTATGTTGAATAAAGGTGGTGATTTTATTAATAATTATGCTTAAAGCATTAAATATTGATAATCTCGCTAATTTATCTTCATCTTTGTTGGCACATGATTAAATTTGACATACACATATAAACAAATGAACTCGTTTGGGTAAAAATTACATATAACAAAATGCAAAGTTATGAAATAATCAAAAAAGTGATATTACATTTGTGTAATAATTAGACAACATTACATGTACAAAACTCACTGTATTACTAGTGTGTAGTACATAACTTGCTTGTGGAACGCCAGGTAATTGCAAGATATTATACCGCATATACGTATTATATAAAATATGATGCTACCTTGTTGCTCAACATCAAAAATTGCAAGAGATTACAAGTAGAACTGCTAGAACTTGAAGCAACATCAGCATAGGAGCTCGACTAGGCAACCCGATCAAATTGAGCATGGCCTTCACTTTGAGTAATAACTATTAACAAGTGATTTTACGTGTTCTTTGTTTCGCGTGTTCTTAACTATTAACAAGTGATTTTACCTGTTCTTTGTTTCGCGTGTTCTTATTTTATATGCTGATTGCTGTGAAACCAAGACCTACGAAATGCTGCAACTAAATTAAAATTTATTTAGTTAAACACAAATGTATAGTATGACATAACTATATTCGCGTTCAAAGAGATAATGGCAACGCAACAAAGCAATACCCAAAAGAACATAAACAAATAAAAAACACTTATACTACTTTTATACGCAACTAGAATTCCAAAATAGAAACAAAGCATTTACTCAAACACCTGATATGCAAATATGTAAAACACAAAAAAAAAAATCCTATAAGAAACTGTCTACAACAACAAAGAACAACTCACTGTCTGTGACATTATACATGCATCTACAAAACAATAAAAAAGGTATCTCTAGTTAAAAAAACTCTAAAACGCATGCTTCAATAACAAAATAACAAAAAATAC